>NC_054755.1:30492458-30792458 GCF_018143015.1 Lytechinus variegatus
AAGCAGTAGAACAGCTTAATTCTATGTTTCGTTTAACCTGAAGGCCTTTGAAAATTATGACAATGAAAAATATGATTAATGCTTGCCCTCATTTCTACGTCACTCATTTTTTTTGCCGCTCCCACAACTACTAGTAACTACTAGTTCTAATACCACCAGAACCACCACTACCACCAGTAATAAAGTAACTGCTGCTACTACTACTACTACTACTACTACTACCAAAACCACCACTACTAGTACTACTACTTCTACTACTACTACTACTACTACTACTACCACTACTACTACTACTACTACTACCACTACCACTATTGCTACAACTACTTCTGCTCCTATTACGTATTGCTGCTACTACTATTACTACTTCTTCTACTACTACTACTACTACTACCACTACCACCACCACCACCACCACTATTTCTACTACTACTACTACTACTGCAATTAATGATTATAATATAAAACTTTGAATCGTTATGATACAACCAATCTTAAAACATAAGAAACCCGAAGCTATCGTCATCAGGAAGCAGTAGAACAGCTTAATTCTTTGTTTCGTTTAACCTGAAGGCCTTTGAAAATTATGACAATGAAAAATATGATTAATGCTTGCCCTCATTTCTACGTCACTCATTTTTTGCCGCTCCCACAACTACTAGAAACTACTAATACTACTACCACCACAACAACCACGATCACCAGTACTACTACTACCACCACTACGGCTACTACTACTACTACTACTTCTACTATTGATACTACTACTACTACTACTAATATTCGTATTCCTACTTCTACTACTAATAAAACTACTACTATACTACTACTTCTTCTTCTACTAATACTAATACTACTAATGCTACTACTACCACTACTACTACTATTAATATTCGTATTCCTACTACTACTACTACTACTGCTTATACTAATACTACTACTACTTCTTCTCCTCCTTCTACTACTACTACTCCTGCTACTACTCCTCCTACTACTTCTACTACTACTCCAACTTCTATTATTAGTAGTATTACTCGTACTTCTACTTCTACTACTACTATACTACCCTCCTACTACTCCTCCTTCTCCCCCTCCTACCCCTACTGCTACTGCTACTCCTACTACTAGTACTACTACTACTACCACTACCACTATTGCTACGACTACATCTGCTCCTATTACGTATTGCTGCTACTAATATTAGTAATTCTACTACTACTACTACTACTACTACTACTACTATCAAAACCACCACTACTAGTACTTCTATCTTAGAACTTTAGAAACCCGAAATTATCGTCATCAGGAAGCAGTAGAACAGCTTAATTCTATGTCTCGTTTAACCGGAAGACCTTTGGAAATCATGACAATGAAAAATATAATTATTGCTAGCCCTCATTTCTACGTCACTCATTTTTTTACCGCTCCAACAAGTATCTACTACTAACACTACTACCACCAGAACCACCACCACCAGTACAACTACTACTACCACTACCAGAACTGCTATGACTACTTCTGCTCCTATTACGTATTGCTGCTACTACTATTACTACTTCTTTTTCTACTACTTATACTTCTACTACTACTACTACTTCTACTGCTATTTTACTATTATCACAATCCAAACACAATCATGGTACAACTATATCAACAAATGCACCAACAATTAAATTGCAATCATCAACATGATGATGGTTGTATGGATAATAACATAACGATGATCACAGCAAAACCTATATATCAACATGATCTCCGATGACTGGAACACGTAAACAAAATAATAGGAATTCTTACAAGAGAGCAGGTGAATTGACCGAAGTAATCACAGAAATATTTTCATGAACTATTTTAAATTTTGATATAATGGAGCAAAGTTTTTTCTTCTTAGATTATACATGACCAACCGCCCTTTTTACACGGTTACAAAACTTATAATTTTAATTATGATTCCCGTTTAAAACATGTAAAATAAGGCTAATGGCAAATTTTTAGCGCGTGTGAAACCAAACTAGAATCATGAACGCTAATCACAATCACGAATTCAGTTTCTCAAAGTTTCACTCAAATAACGTTACCCTCTCTTTTGGGGTGGAGGTTTCGTGACCTTTCTAGCACTTCCGTAAATAATATATGCACTCATTATAGTTTGTATTTGCGTTGCAGTGCTTTGATTGATAAATCAACAAGGACACATACCGCCTTTGCTCGGGAATTCGAATCCAAAATCACAGATTTCGAGTGAGTGTGTGAAAGGTCCGACAATTTTAAAGACGAATTGAAATTATTATTACAATGATGATTCAAGATTCACATGTGAAGGCCCTTGGAAATTTCTAATATGTATTAAAAAAATGCTTTTTATTTCTTATTTTTTTCGTTATTTCCTTATGTATGTATTTCTTTATTCATTGTAATGACAATATAATGCAAATGAATCATGCCACGAATTCAAGGACCTGCACCAAGTAATTTTTTATCCTTGATAATACTCCATTAGTCATTGCAAAAATCATCGGATTTGATAGGAACCGGGGATAGGAATTGATGGAGTTTAAGCACCATGAACGAATCGACTCAGCATGTCAACTTCAGAAAATGACATTTCGGTATTCGACGCAGGGAGCGACAATTGTTCAATCGTATTATAACCGACCTTTTTTATCAAAGTAGCGATGGGGGAAGTGTTCTTCAAGATGCGTGCCGGTGCAATATGAAAAGTACTTATAGCATGCTTAAACAACTTTCCCGTCGTTGACTTGAAAAGAATGACTTTGGAGAGCGTTGAATAATCATTCATTGCAAATAAAGCACAAAGAACAGAAAAAATGAAGAGTTGCTAACCCATACATGTATGTTTTAATGAATTTTCTGCGAGTGATTTTATTAATGTCTTTCATAGTCCTATTACTTTAGGCCAATATGTTCCTCGGAAATAATAAAAATTCATTCAAGTTTATAATGTGTGACTATCCATCCAGGGCCGGCGGAACCGGGGGGGCAGGGGGACACTTGCCCCCCCCCCCCACAAAAAAACCTTCCCCGTAAGAGAAAAATGCCTTTCACCAAAATGGAAAATGCCCTTTTTAAAAATGAAATACCTTTTTAATTAACATAGTAAATTTTTGGTTTAAAAAAAAATCATAGAATTTTGGGCTCGCGCTTCGCGTTTGCATCAATTATTTTTTAGTAAGGTACTCATCCTGCTATTGGTTACAAATTATGCTTAGAATGTCCAGTTGTTAGGTTAGAATGTCACAAGTCCTGAGCTCGCGCTTCGCTCTTGCGTTTATTATTTACATAGATACATGTCTTTTCTGATGATTACAAAAACTACTCGGAATGTTTGAGGATTCGTGCTCGTAACATCTCACATACATTGGCGGCGGAAGCCCAAAAAATTAGAGGGGGTCTACCTGAAATTTTGTGATGGACACATCAACCTAAATTTTAGGGGGGTACAAGTAAAATTTTAAGGGGGTCCACCAGAATTTAGGGGGGACGCAGGAAACAAATTGACAAGCAAAAAAAGAAAAAAGGTTATCAACTAAAAATTTAGGGGGGATCGTCCCCCCCATCTCAATTTTTTGGGGGGACCTGTCGCCCCCGCTTCCGCCGCCGATGCTCACATGGATGCCCTTTTAGTGCCATAATTGACTAAATAGCGAGTTTTACAACTCAGATTAGATTTTTTTTCCTCCAACGCTCGCTCGCGGAAATATGAAACAGAAATATATATCTTATCAATCAGAAATCAATTAAAAAAACTTTGCTCAATTTAATTACTACAAAACACGCAGCATCCCCACACAGATAATAATCTTATTGTGTAAATATCCTTTTGTACCAAAAATGCCCATTTTGACACACACACACATATATTATATAAGTGCCCCTTTTTTGGCTTTGTCCCCCAAACGAAGGTACGTTCCGCCGCCCCTGCATCCATCAATACTTGAAGTACATTCTATACAGTAGCAGGAATAAAAAATAATTCAATGCTATTACTGGTATTTTTCTTCTCATCTCCACTATAACAAAAGAGGGTGAGCCCGATGTGAAGAATAATGGCGAAGAATATAATCATAATACGTTATTACAAGAGTGGCTATTAAGTGCGGTGGATATTAATTGTGAATTTCTCCGAACCGTAATTCATTCAGGTTGTATAAGCACCATGGATAATATGAACTTGCGTAAGAGTATACTCTTTTAAGACTTAGTCAACCAATTTCACTAAATTGACTTCTTTCCAAATTGCCTTGGAACCAGACGAAGTATTTTCGACGTGAATGATGACAAATTTGAAATCAAAAATATAAAGAGACGAAACGTGATGTATGCACGTGCCACTCCAAAATGGTATGACTTCCTTACAATAGAAAAATTAAACTCCACCCTTTAAAAATGCTGTTTAAACTGTCGATGTTGTGTCACTCTAACAACTATTGTTAAAAGTTTAAGACAAGTTGTTTAAAGTATTTAAACAATCGTTTTAAAGTTTAAACAACTTGTTAAAAACTTTAAACAAAAGTTGTTAGAGTGTCAGGCTTAAACAACATGTTTGAAAGTTTTAACAGCGTTTGCAATGATATGAGATTGTTAGTTACTGCTAGAAAAATAAAGCGGGACGAACGTCCTACCCTAAAGCCAAGGGGGTCGTAAGCTCTTTTCGGTTTACCAATGGACATACGCGCGACTAAAAACATCCCCCCCCCCCTTTCCCATAAAAAACAAAAAGGGTACCTTTTATACCCTTCACCGGTTAGAGTTAAAAAAAAGTCTATGCGAAACGAAGTTTGGAATAAACCCTAAAACCATAGCCTAAAACACGGTATGAAAAATTTAGCTCTCTACTCTATGCCCAAGTTCCCCCGCCTCTTTCAGACCTTCAGCAACACAAACCCACGTCCTTTTCCGAATATTTGAATTATTAATTTTCTCTTTCAACATTTCAAAATAACTTGCTGAATAATATCGTTCCTCTCTTTCCATATTTCGAAACCCACACACACCTCAGGGGCTGCGGAAGCGGCGGGGGGGGGGGGGGCTACAGCCCCCACTTTTTTTCCAAAACCATGTACAAAAACGTAAAAATGACCATATGAGTGTGGTTTTTTGCATGGTCAGCCCCCCCCCCCACTCTGAAAACCGTTCCGCGGCCCCTGCATCTCCCTTACAGAGTGATACGTTTCTGATACAGAACAGTTTCTCACACATGCATTCTCTCTAACATACACAAACGCTCCCCTCACATACACTTTATTATTTATAATGCGCAACCGCATCGTAACATCTAGGATACACTCTAAGTTCCAAGGATTTGAAGTAAATCCATTTCGGCTATGAATTGTGATAAGCCAAATTTAGATTTAAACCTTGTTGATATACATATAAAACTAAAAGATTTAATCTAAATATTTTGAGATTTAAAAGTTAATCCTTCAGATTTAAGAAAATAAATTCAAAATTCGGCTGGTCACTATTAACTGCCGATTTGGATTTATTTTAAATCCTTGGAATTTAGAGTGTACTCTGGTGATTTCGATTAGATATTAATTACACATTGTTAATATTCTGTATCAGGCAGTTTTTTTTTTGGGGAGGGGGGGTTGTTTGTTTGAATTACTTCTGATTGTAGGGATTTAGTTTGGATTAATGTTCTTCAGAGTTGCACAATCTTGAGATTTGTATGAGTATTGCTTTTGTTATATCGTAAAATTTTGAAAATTGATAAAAGCTTCAAAATAATAATAAAAAAACATCTAGGATACACTCCACACACTGACACGCGCAGTCTTGTTATTTGACAACCGGGGATATCATTCCTTTGTTAAGTGGGGACGATCGAGCGTTTGTAGTCTAATACGCTATTTTTTTATTTTCTCCACCATACCAAGGTTCAGCAATTTATGCATTTATTTTAGGCCTATTCAATGAAACCGTTTGAAATGAGATGGAGAGTTTAATTTGCATAGTTTCTGGACAGTAAATTGACAATTCGTCCACTGCCAACTCGTCCACTCACCATACGGTCTACCTTCATTTAGTCTAATGCCATTCCGTCCATCAACATTTCGTCTAGCAACCATTTGGTCCAATCACCACTTCGTCTAATCACCAGTTCATCTATTGCCATTACGTCTAATAATGCAGCTTGCCTAATACCCATTTTATTTTCATTCATTTTTGCACAAAAACACTTTATTTTAATTAGACCAAATGGTATATAGACTAAATGGCTATTGGACCAACTGATTATTAGATGAAATGGCATCAGACTAAATGAACGTAGACCATGTGGTGAGTAGACGAACTGATGATAGACCAAATGATAGTAGACGAGTTGGAAACTGGACGAATTGGCATTAGACGAATCGGAAATAAACCGTCTGGACTGGGGACATCCCCGGTTGTACATGTATAGGATGCTACCGTTTAGTGGGTAAAATGCAAAAAGAATCTCACCAGGGGTACAACTAAATCACTCTTACACACACACAACCACACACTCTCATCCCGCACACACGCACAACACCCCTATTGTCTTACACACCTTTATCACACAATACGAATCAAACCTCTTAAATCTTAAAAAGGACAAAAAGGCGCAATTTTTCGACAAAATTTTTTACATTGATAACAATAATGATAGGCAATTGTCCAAATTATTTGACCACTCGTGTCCACTTTGTACACAAGATTGCAAAGTTTTCGAGGTGCATTGTTCTTACAAGCCCAATCCTAGCCTCCGCCTTCCCGACCATAAACAAAGAAGTCCGCCATCACATGAAACATATTCAAGATAACAACGAATAGACTCACTTGATATAACATACTAAAGAAATATATTACAAATATATACAAATCATCACTGTGCATCTGACAAAAACCACGTGATAAAAGCCTCATTTGTATTTTCTAATTTGCCTTTAACAATCACATTCTATAATACCCTTCCGTATACCCTTTGCTCTCTCACTTGCGCTGCTTTCTAAATATTGATTAGAAACAACAATCCCTCATTATTTTTTTATTTATATATTTTTTGTAAAGAAGTGCACATCTAGTTACCAAGAATGCTTACATTTTCATCTATTTGAATGCAAGATAAAAGAGCATTGTCGATTAATCATCTTGCTCGCGGGGTTAGATGCCGCGGCCGAAGATCGAACCCCGGACATGTATAATCAAGCGCCTTAGACCACTCGGCCACGGCACCTCACCTAATTGTTTGAGTGTCACGTCGATTAACAAGAGCTCTATGGGCTATGGTCCATACTACAATGGTGAATTTTCACACTGTAGAGAAAATGTTAAATCAAATGCTTCATGACAAAACACAACCAAGAAGTCTTTGTCGAAAATTGGTGGAATCAAAATAACCGTTTCACAACCTGGACAAATAAAAACATACGTATTTGCAATTTTCCGTCAGCTCCGAAACTCACAGGACGAAAATTCTGTTCCAGATCACCAACCTTAGCTGTTATTTGTCATTTGACGAGTATTTTCAATACATTTGCTGTGTTCTCATAAGCGTCACCGCTCAATTTGCGAAAACTTTATACTGCAATTACTGAATAGTAATCTTGATGATCGGTTAACTATTGACAAAAAGTAATAGAAAGAAGCAAAAAATATCCAACAAGCGTCCCTTAGAATAATTTTCATCAAAAATCGGATGTAAAATACGAAAGTTATCATACTTTTTAGGTTTCGCTTATTTTCAGTTGTATACATATTCTGGTCTGTATGCAGATGATGGAACTGATGACTTCTCACTCACAATATCTTTTATTGTATGAAGTGTGAAATATTATAATTTTCTCCTCGTTGTCCTGTGTAGTATAATTCCTCCCTGAGCATGTGGAATTATCGCCATTTTAACATTTAAGGTTCAGTCAAGCTAGTCCTTATTGTCAAATATGTACAAATAAAAATATTGTATAATTCAAACAATAAAAAACAAATGAAATAGTGAGGAACATCACTGGATCACTCCTTTGCACGGGTCACTGATTTGTGCATAGGGTGGGGGTGCAAAAAGTAAGCGAAACTTAAAAATGCCATTACTTTTTTTTACATCCACTTTTGAAGCGTTATGCTTGTTTGATTTCTTTTATTATTTCAAATCAACATTTTTCCGGGGTAAGACTTGACCTTTTTTTGTAAATAAAACTTCTTCGAAGCTTTTGCGCGCCTCTTCTACCAATCTCCATGGAATAATAAACGTAAAAATGATTTTCACACGAAACGGAATGAATGAGAACCCAAATTTTCAGGTCATTTTAGGTAGTCCTAAGTCTCCTTGAAAATAAGGTCTTATGTCATAAGAAATTTATATCAACAGTTTTTTATTTTGACTTTATACCATGTCCTAGGAGAATTTCAACGTCAATGATCACTCTAAACAACATCTAGATCATGCTTACACTCTAAAAACACTCAATAAAAGTTTATCCAACATTAGGTAGAAAGGGAACATGCATGTTTGCTGGGTAGTTTTTTTTACCCATATTAAGCAAAATGCACGTTTTAAGGGTAAAACTTCAACGCAACATTGCGCAAAATTTACAAATTATTTGGTATCTTTTTACCCGACCAAAATGCATGTTCCCATTTTACCCAATATCGGGAAGACTTTTTTTCAAAGAATGCAGATTACTTAAAACGACAGTGGGCATTATTTAGACAGTGCATCACACTTCAAAAGTCAAAGAACAACTATATTATATAAATAGTGTACAATCTATTGTACAATATACTGGATTATATGTACGACAAATATAAAATTATCCCGAGTGCAGGTTTATTTCACCGAGGCCGAAGGCCGAGGTGAAATAGGCTTGCACGAGGGATAATTTTATATTTGGAGTTCATATAGTCCAGTAATATTGTATGATAGAACATTCACTATTTATTATAGTAAATAGATCCCTTAATCTAAGCCCCCCATCATGGATCTTGCCATCCAAAAATCGAAAGTTATATTGTACATATGTACAATATAACTTTTTGAAGGGAGGTCACGTGGTACAAATCCAGCCAATCACAGCTCGTATTTTACTACCACTATTTACTATAATATAATAATAATATATAGGGCATTTATATTGCGCACATATCCACCTTGTTAGGTGCTCAGGGCGCTCCTATATTACCCGGCTAAGCTAAGCGGTACATTTTTAAAGATTTTTGCTTTCATCATTATTATTTCAAGTAAACTTCACACCCCTACCACTCAAATTCCTCAGTAATGTTTTCTTTGATTACTTGTATGCTTTATCATCCTATTTGCTGTATTAATGTTTTTAGTCCAATATCACCATAATCCCGTATACCATTTATGTTCCAATAAGCTCATATAAGGGGGGTTCGCTGATACTTTTAATTTACATATCATTACCATATTTATATTTTGATATACATGTACTCTTCTTAATTTAATTCAGAATTACATCTGTGCACTACTACTCTCATACTCATCTCTTCTGTCTTCATCTTCCCCCACCCTCTTTCACTACTCTATATCCCTTTCCTACACTGTAAAACTGTGGTGTTAAAACTGACACCAATTGGTGTTAATAGAGAACCACACCCTGAGGTGTTGAAATTACACCCTAGAGATTGAACATAACACCAAAGAGTGTAAATGTAACAACCAAATGTGTTGTTATAACACCTATAGGTGTAAAACTAACACCACCAATTTAACATCGGTGTAAAATAACTGGTGTGGTCCTCTATGTACACCGGTTAACACCACAGTTTTTGCTGTGTATTATCTCTACACTCTAATCACCCTTTCCTTAATCTGCCAAGTTAACCAAAGTGTTTGGAATTTATTTGTAAATAATATATTTATAATGTTCGATTGCCATACCATGTAATCCTTGTATTATTATTTATGAATTTTGTAAACCCAATGCAATTCAGTCTAAATGGCTGCGATATGTGAATATTCTAATAAAACCTTCAAACCAAACCTTGAAATATCCATAGATATTGAAGAAACAAAAAAAATTATTTTCATATTTTATTATAAATATATAATCAAGGTCCATCTTCATCGCAGTGAATAACTTTTTGTAGGATTTCAAAATAGATGAGAAGCATTTTGTGACCCGTAAAGATAATTAAGAAACTAATATTTAGATGAACAGCTTCGGAACTATAGGATTAACGAACGAGTCAATGAATCACTACACAATGAACCTCTTTCATAATAAATATCATCCAGTCGTTTGAATGGCGGGAAGCAGATTTATAATAGGAGCCAATCTTAGAACAAATGTGACGAAGATATAGCAGGATCCGTGATTTCACAGTCAAGGCTGCATCTCTAAATTTTATCGTGTGCTTTATTTAAGACAGCTTAAATGCAGACATAATATCAGTGTCTATAAGTATTATTTACGTCAACTCAACATAACAGGGCATTATGACTAATTATAGATCTTTTTTGCGATATGCTTTCTTCGCATTTGAAAGCAAACTACGCGTTCATGATGGTGGTGGCATTTAGCTCATTTTCAAGCAATGTTCTATTGCTCCGGCATGAGATCATCGAATCCAACATTGCATCTGCACATCACTCTTGTGGCCTCAGTCTCACAAACGAAGCCGACTCCAGACCGCTCAAAGTTATTTCGTTATGCCGAAAGGCATATCACCGGTTGGATTTGAGTCGGTTTCGTTTAGGTGTGACCGGCCTAATGTACCTAATCGACCGAATACATAGCAGCTAGTGCATGAAAACGCCCCAATCATGTTAATAGTTTGCTTAAACATGAAAAAACGATCGAGTCGTCCTACATTATCCAGACAATTTTATGTGCATATATCGCGTGTTAAGCAGTAGCTATTGTGTGAACCTATATACGCTCAGCTATGAGAGCTGGTACCGGATAAACATCATTTTCATGGTATTCATTTAATATTAGCATTCAATGTAGCATTTGAAAAAGATTATTTCCATTTTAGAACTTTCAATAGGATCTCTGGTGAAAATCCTCAGCAAGACACTAGGTTTATAGGAATCCCGGAAAGATTTAATTCTATTTTTTTTTTTTTTTTCAAAGTCAGTACTTTATAGATTCGTCGTTATCATTTTAAAATGACAAGGGGTACTCCGGGCTGAAAATGATATGATTGGATAAAGAAATATTAGGCAAACTGGACGATGAAATTTTGTTCAAAAACTGTTAAGGAATGGCGAAGTTATGATTTGCATTATTTCAGAATAACAGTTCTATACACGTCTTCATGAATAATCAATGAGCAAACTGATGTCATATCGCCACTTGTTCTTTTGTATTTTTGTTACATGAAATTATGTTTTTTCAAATTTTTCTTCCAAAACTTATCAAGATTGGATTGACAACTGATTCAATGCATTAGATATTCATTGTTGCAACTTATTTCTTATTAAAGGAGACATTATCATACCACATTAATGAAAATATGAAATAATTATGATTTCATGTAATAACGTAAGAAAAGGGAAAGTAAGGACATGCCATCATTAGCCCAACGAATGAATATTCATGACATAAAAATTTTTAATTCTATTTTAATTAAAGAAAACGGTAACGTAGTTTCATGTAATGAGAAGAACAATGAATATCTATACATTTTATTTTAAAAAATGGATTTACATCAATATTTCATCGTTAAATTGAGGCAAATGCAAAAAACGAGAATGGATGGTTAAGAGGAAAATCGAAATCACGAAATTCATGATTAAAATAATATCGGGATAACATTGGCTATTGCATAGACGTACCTAAACATTTTTCCTGGTGGGCGGGACGATTTTCGTAGAAACTCGAAAGCAAAAGAGCGAAGCAACAGAGCTTTTAATGGGGGCGATTTTGCATTTCCTAACATGAAATTAAAAGATTCCGTGCACACTTTTTGTGAATTTTGTTATTCTAAATTCGATCAGAAAAGCCGTGTTAAAGACGGGGTAATAAGCAGGGCTTAGAGACATTTGTATTAAGCGCTATATAAATCTCGCATTTCATTATTGTCATGACTATCATTATAATTATAAGATCTCATATCTGAAAATCCTTTTTTTTGTACGCAACCTATCTGCTGACAATCTGCGTGTTTCTTTTACACATATTTTATTTAAATGAAACAAAATGTGATTAAAGTCATATTTCAATTCATCTCTTAAAGGTTTTTTTTGCTGATTGTTATATAGACAAGCCTTTTCTCAACAAAAGTAATGTTTGACCTTATCACAACTATAAATATACATGTAGATCAGGCACGTCCGTGTTCCTTTTTTTAAAGCAAAATAATCTGTGTTGCATTAATTACCAAGTGCATGGAATGCAGTTTTCTATTATATGAATATCAATAAATGTAGCCCTAATGTTTCTATTGTAGAAAATTATAATTTTGAAGTTACAGTCTCTGTGGTCACTCAGCTATAACGATATTTTATAACATTCAAAATCGAGTACACATATTTTTAATTTCTACATTTAAATATTGATAAGAATTCATTACGGAATGTCTTCATCCTAAGTGCATAGATGAATGGGTTTATGCACGTGTTACATGTTGACATGACGATGGTGATGCGGTAGGGGACCAGCGAGAAATCGATCACCCCAAGATTTAGTAAAAGAAAGTAGATTTGATTGGGTGACCAGCAGACAAAGAATCCCAAAGAGACTAGGAAAAGAACCTTGGTAGTCTTGAGCCGTCGGACTGATGCTCCTGCAGGACGGGTGGATCTCGGGACTTTAGCACTAGCTCGTTTGGAAGTCTGGAGTTCCGCGAATCTATCAAGATTGGTACCTTGATTACAGGACGCCCCCAACGATGAACACCCAGCAGGTCCGGGTCTCAACACCTTGTTAGAAATAACAGATATCTGACTCTCCGTGGGATTTTCGGGAACGCTTTCAATGACCGACTGGTTTATCCTGGCGGAACTCAAGGCACATCGTTGAGGAATTTCTTTCTTTTGCGTAGCACAACTACTTGACGAGGCTTCGGACTTGTGGGAGGGCAGAATAGCTGTCTGAGATGCCATCGAGTTGCTGGTAGCGTTGGCTGACATCATGGCTGAGACTTTGTTCATCTTTAACATGGTGCGGGCGATACACACGAAAGAAAATGTCATGATGCACATTGGGAAAAAGTATTCCCAGAAGAAAAGTACAATTGAGATGGCCTTCTGTGCTTTGTCGAAATTCTCTATACAGGCCCCGTCTCGAAAATGGTTAACAATGACGTTGTAAGCGATGTTGATACCTGGTGCAGTAAACCACGCAAAAATGGCAATGAATAACACCGAGGATCGTTTAAAGATCTTCGCGTACCACAAAGGATGAACCACTGCAATGTATCTTTCAATCGAGATGATGGTCAAGTTGAATGTAGAAATGGCAAAGGACGACCATAAAAGGACATACGACGTCCAGAATTTGCAGTAGATGCTGCCCGTGATGGGGTTAGAGGGCGGTTTCGGGCTGACGATACTCGTAATCGTCAGGGAAATCAACAAAGCAGAAGCGATGCTGTCAACGGCAGCCTGCATGATTATCAAGAAGTTGGTCTGGTTGTGCTTGGAGCGACGCTTGAAAACTACCACACAGATGAGGTTGCCAAGGATGCCCAAAGATCCGAAGATCAGTTCGCACGCGTTGACGAGACTGATCCCGACCTTGACGTCGGGACTGCCCATTGTATCATTTTCCATGGGAGTTTCACTCGTAGAATTCATCTTTACTGAGCCGGAACTGTTCCGCAAACCCACAACTGACAAGGAGATGAACTTCAGCTGTGTTAAACAATTGTGGTTAGGTGACTATCGCTATCAGAACGTGGAGGAATCTGAGTCCTCAAGTATCAAATGGTCTAACTTGTAGAGAAAAAAATTATTAGGATACTGTCAACCCGCCATTAGAGTAAAAACAAAAGAGTCCGCAGGGCATAATGGCACCTCATCAGACAAAGCAAGAAAGTTATAATAAAGAAACTGAATATTAATTTGTGATTATAAAACAAATCATAAATCAATGATGCAATAGTAGTGATCGGTGGTACATTGAATTAGAGAGAGAGAGAGAAAAAAAAACGTCACTTGCATTCGTCCTCAATACTGTTTATCTGGAAGTATATATTTTTCTTTGGAGCAAAAGGAGACCACGAAGAGTCCATGACTGATTTCCGTGGAGCACAGTTTCCCTACTTGACTTCATACAATTTTCACCTGTATTCTTCTCGTACTCGTGAGATTTAGGTGACCCAAAGGTGGAAATTGTAAAAGGCAGAATGGAGAAAAAACTCAAACACCGACTCAAATATCTAAACATCGCTTCAAATCTGAAAACAAATAGTCGATGACGCTTTCGTGGAACTATTAAAGTTTGAGTATCACAGCCTCAGACTGGCTATGAAATGACACCTTAATGGAGTTGAGCCGTCTTTTAAACGTCGAGCGCTTTTAGCTAAGATACTGCATCCCGACTCTATAGTCAGGCAGGCTGTTTATATCATGAGGTAGATTCATAACGTCTCTTCACTTCCATCCAATTACGGGTTACATCAGCCAATCACGGTTAAGTGCGCAATCTTGTGAGATAAGATGCTGACAAACTGGGGATAACACAAAAGACAAGGATCTCGCGATGTTTTTTTTTCACTTTGAAGTGTATCACTGCGACGCAATTAGGTGTAGCGAAGGAGCATCAGCTGACGCAGCGAGTGAGCCACTTTCCATATCTTTAAACATATACGTAAGAGACGGTTAATTGGCGTTCCTGATTGCTCCTTGAAATTCATTTCAATTTCAATAGCGCCGCTGCATCTCTTTGTAAATGTATCTATTTAGCCTTCTCCGCATGGTATTTAACGATTCAAAGAATGTTGAAAAATCGATTGTGAGACTGACTTGAATGATCGATCATACCGTGGACCTACTACTCTGTCAGAGGAGTAATAGGTTCATGATCATACACAATAATACACAATAATACTTTCTTTTTTTGGTAGTTATATTGCTTTCATTAATCATCATTTCTGTCGGCTAGATTGAATCGGTTTATTTATAAAGTATGTGGATGTGTCGGATTCCCAATGTAAATGAGGATCCTTTTGCTCTTTCAACGACTTTCTTTTAAATCACTATTGTATAATAATTGAGACCTTGTTTGGTATATATTTGATGTCGTACTTTTATTCACAATGGTAGGCCTAAATTGCTTTATTGTCATTATCGATCATTCATGGCTTACTGACATAGAAATAAATACTTTTCTATATGCAATGCATTCCAATCCCATTCACTGGTCGATGGCAATTTCCTGAGAGGCAAGAAGCTTTCTATTCAAATTTAAGACGCCTGTATGTTCATGACCAATCACAGTTTGCTCTTGATTATTGTATTTGTTGGAGTTTATGGCTCAATAGAGTGACTATCCCCTATTTACTTATATACTTACTATATCTACACCTTACCTAGCTGTAGGAGACATCGCTCGTCATCATAATGTATTCTACCATACGTATGCTGATGACATACAGCTTTACGTAACATTTGATCCTAAGGTTTGCAGTGTCGATGAAGCGAAGAAGACTCTTTGTGCTTGTGTCACAGACATCTGTAGTTGAATGACTCATAACAGACTCAAACTCAATGAAGGAAAGACTGAATTTCTTGTCATAGGTTCAAGTCATAACCTCCGTTCAGTCCCTTAGTGATGTTAGCCTTGGTACTGGTTCTGCTACTATTGTATCATCTAAATCTTTTAGAAACCTTGGTGCGTACTTTGATTGTAATATGAATATGTTAGAACAAGTTAATCAATTATGTAAATGTGTCAGATTCCATCTAAGAAACATATCGCAGATAAGAAAGTATATAACTGAAGAAACCTGCCACAGTGCTGTTCGTTGTCATATTTTGTCCAGATTAGATTACTGTAACAGCCTACATGTATTAACATCTGTTCCCCAAGTGTATTTGAAGCGCCTACAAAGTTTACAAAACTGGGCAGCCCGTATTATCTTTAGGGTGGACCGACGTCATGATCCTGGCCCTTTACTTAAATCTCTTCATTGGCTCCCTGTAAAAGAAGAGAATTGTCTTTAAATTACTTCTTTTTGTCTTCAAAGCCTTTAATAACCAGATGCCAAAATATATCAAAGATAGCCTTGTTTCTCATAGACCAACTCGCCCTAATCTCCGTTCATCTAAAGACCCATATTTGCTTGCCATACCCAAAACTCGTACAAAAACAGGTGATCGCACATGTAGTGTTACTGCTTCTAAATAATGGAATAACATACCCACTTTCATTAAATCATCAAACTTTTCAGATCAATTCAAGAAACTTCTAAAAACATACTTCTTTTCCGATCAATTTCTTATGAATGTATTTTTATTGTAATTATTATGTACTCTTGTTTTAAACTCGTTTGTAAACGCTGTAATATAGCTAACTATGGAGAGCGTACTAAATGCTAGTTATTATTATTATTATCATTATTATTATATACATATATGCCTATGCAGAAGATAGGCATGCTGTTAGTGAATAATATAAAGCACATTTGTACAGAATTTCACTTGAGGCACAATGATGTCATGAAATCACTATACCGTCTGGAAAAAAAAATCTATATTACAAACTGTTGATTGTATTAAAAGCTAGACTAAGTCAGTTCAATTTCATATTATCTTTGAAACTTATTTTTTTAACGAAATATTGGACAATTTTATAAAGATTTATCAATGTTGTCAAAGATCCATCATATATCTCATTTGAATGACAATGATGTAAGCACCAACCCGAGTCTGTCAGATCGTCACACATCTTTACCTGCACTCACATGCACCAAGCACCTCGGTTATTTCTTCAACGATTGTAAACAGTCGCTCTCTATGTACATTAAGATCTTAAAGGCGCTGTCACACCTTGGCGTTTTAGACAGCGTATGCCCGACGTATGAGGAATTTGGCGAATACGCTGGCGTACGTCGAATACGTTACGAGTAAGTTTTGCATACGTTAAGAGTACGCTAAAACACGCTGGTATACGTCGTCATACGGCGAGGTCGTCGAAAAATTTTGTGCAAGCACAAAATTTTTCGACGTATGCCAGCGTATGGCTCATACGTCCCGCATACGCGGGTCATAAGTTGTAGGCAAGTTACGCGATCGTTGATACACGTTGACACACGTTACTCGTAAGTTACTCATAAGTCGATGTACGTCGAGATAATGTCCAGCGTACCCTAAAACTTACTTCTAACCTATGAGTAACGTGCTTTGAACGTATGTGTAACTTAACTCCAACGTATATTGACGTATGAAGACGTGCTCGGACGACCACAAAACTTACTGAACGTGTTTATAACTTACAGCTACCGTATAATGGCGTATTGACAACGTTTATAGGAATTGGTATATAAAGGTGGGGTTCACAGGAGTTTTCTTCGGCATGGCGGTGGTGTTGATATAGGTGATGTATCGTGCGGTTATGATTTGAATAGGTTGGTTGGTGTTGGAGTTGAGTTGGCGCTCTTCAATCTGGTAGATTATCTGCGCCAGGTCGTTTCCGAGTTTAAGTTGCTTAATTCCCGCTTCAATGTCCTCGGCGTTAGACTAGTCTGTCCTGTCATATAGCGAGGTGCAATATAATTAAGATTAGTTACCTCCACCATTAAATTGTGCGTTTTTGTACTTCATAGTATGCAAACTGTTATAAGCTCGGTCAAAGCTCAATTTAAGTCTATAAGAATTAACATCACTAAATATAATCATTAGAACAAAAGGAAAAGAGAGAGAGAGAGAGAGAGATGGAGAGAGATCAGTGGTATATTCTTATTCGAATCTCTTTGTTTTTTTCACATAATTCAGGATGACTTTATAGTCTGCATTTCTTCCCAGTAATGTTGCTAGGTCTGATATTGGCTTGTTTAAATTCAGGCTTCTTTGCATAGTTCTTCTTTCTCTTTCATATTTATTACAATGTAGTAAAAAATGTTTTCTATTGTCTCAGGAACCTGACAATGGGAACATAAACCATTTTCATGTTGATTACATTTATACTGATAATAATTCAATTTACATTTTCCAAGTCTTAGCCGGTGAATCATAGTCTCTTCAAACCGAATGAGACCTTGATAACTAATTGTTTCTGCCACGTTGGGTTGGATGCTAAATAAATGTCTTCCTTTAGATGAGGATACCCATTGTGCCTGCCAGATTTCTTTATAAATCAAAGACATGTGGTTTTTCCATTCCTCTTTGATATATGGAATGTGTAATTCAACTTCTTCTTTTGATGCTCCTTTTTTTGCTAAAAGGTCTGCTACTTCGTTCCCGTGAATACCGCAATGGGATGGTATCCATTCAAAATTGACATAAATATCTGATGATTGTAAAACTTTGATTTTATACAAGATATCAACAATAAGATTGTTTTGAATTCGATTGCTTTCGAGTGCTTGAAGAGCTGACAATGAATCTGTAAAAATTACCACGGACATACCTCTGTTATCTCCTAGCCAATCAAGTGCCATTACCATTGCTGTTAATTCGGCTCTCATTATACTTACAGAATTTAATCTATAGTATCTTTTAATATCCAGTTCTGGTATATAAAAAGCAGAGCCGGTTCTCTTGTCCTCTTGTTTTGATCCATCAGTGTAGATCTTTAAGTAACCTTTCCATCTTGTATGTGTCCTTTCTAAGACACAGTTTTTCATATCTTGTACTAAGTTACGTTGTTTGTTGATAACATTATGGATATAGTAAGATATATTTGGCATTTCATATGACCAAAAAGGTTCACGTAATATTCTTTGGCTTAGTTGTTCAATTTGGATTTCTTCATTAGGCTTACATGCTCTAACTACAAAGGGTCCACGACCTGATTTCCAAGTAAATTGATCAATATACCAAGAAGGTTCAATAATTTCTAAAGTAGGATGATGAGTATCTCTATTTGTTAAAAGATAAAACATGTATTTATCAACAGACAGTTCTCTTCTTAGTTGTAAAGTTTGAATAGTCGAGCGGCAGCCTTTTTATAGGTTACGACACGTGTTCGTCAGCGATACGCTGCCGCGCGCTTGCGTAAGTTAGGCTATCGTAGGGCATAAGTTGTGTACGCCAGCAATACGCTAAGCATTCGTTGGAATACGTTACTTATAAGTTGAAGGGGAAGTTCACCCTGACAAAAAGTTTATTGTAAAAATAGCAGAAAAATTAATGAAAAATATTGCCGAAGGTTTGAGAAAAATTCATCAAATAATTAAAAAGTTATTAGAATTTCAATTATTTGATTTGTGACGTCATATGCGAGCAGCATTCCTACATAGCGAATGGTAAAATATCAATGAAATGTCATTTTCTCAAAAAATTGAAAATGTTTTTCACTGTAACTTTTGTATATCAATAGACAAATCGTTTCACACCCGATCATGAAAAGAAAACAAAATTAAGTCATCAGGAACCATACAAAATTTGAAATTTATGCATTTTATATTACATAACACATGGGACAGCTGCTCGTTTATGACGTCACAAATCCAAAACTTTGAACTCTAATAACTTTCTTACTCTTTAACGGATTTTCCTCAAACCTTCACCAATATTTTTTACTATTTTTTCTGCTATTTTTACAAGAAAGTTTTCTTCAGGGTGAACTTCCCCTTTAACAAAGCGTTCGATATAAGTTACTAATACGTTATGTATACGTCTAACTCGTTATGAATACGCTAAGTATACGCCCAGAGTTGAAAAAAAAAAGTTCAGCGTATGCCGACGTTTTAGAGAAATTTTGATACGTCGGGCATACGCTGTCTAAAACGCCAAGGTGTGACAGCGCCTTTAATTACAAAGTAAGACATGATATCAAATTTCAAAATGCACAATCCTTATTCATTGAAATTTCTAACGCTAAAAATAAGAATAGAATAATCGGTGTAATTTATAGACCCCAATTCGTAATGCTGAGATATTTTTGAATGAATTGGAATCAAGTCTCGAATCAATTTCTCGAGAAAACAAAAATATATACATCATGGGCGACTTTAACATTGATTTGTCGTTTCCCTATACTACAATAGGTCAAAATTTTACTCATCATCATTTGGATTACAACATCTCATTAACAAACCAACTAGAATTACTAACATATCAAATACAATACCTGATAATATTTTTTCTAATGCACTTAATAAATATGATAATGGAATAATATACTATGATATTTCAGACCATCTGCCTATTTTTGCAATGTATCCAAATGATAAACGCCCTCACCAACCTAGGGACAAAGAAAACATAAGGTCTCACGGGCCTAATCACTAGTGACAGGCCCTAGATATTCATTCGAGCCAACCCATTGCTATTTTTTTTATTTTGATATGGCTGATTGACAAAGTGTATGCATATGATTGTCCATCTAACACTGATTCTATTTTGGGTAATTACTGAACTTCCTTTTCCCTAATTGGGAAGAAAATATCACAAATTTTGGACTATATTTTGACTGGCGGAAGGATTACGGCTATTTTGCTGTTTGAGTTGATGAATCTGCTCCCCCGACGGTGTCTTCAAACACGCCAATTTATTTTTAAAATGAGCCGGTCGAGGGACCCTTTTCTGGTCAGATATGGATTGCCAGATATAAATCCTATCCACTGGTAGTAAACATTCGACCCCGAATTTCATCCTTATTTTTAATGAATTTTTTAAAGTGCCAATTTAACACATGAGTCTATGGGGAATGAGTTAGGCCTGTGAGACCATAACCCGACGGAAATAAACCGAACGTAATATAACATCCCTGAAGGTAGATTTGGCTGAAGAAGACTGGCGTGATATTTACCTAGAAAAAAATGCTAATGATTCTTATGAAATATTCTTTAATAACCTTCTTTATTATAATGATAAAAACGTGCCATTAGTAAGAGTTAAATCGAGTAAAATGAAGAACAAACAACCGTGGGTTACACAAGGTATAATTAAATTAATATTTACTCGGAATAGATAAAATGTATAAAATATCCATAAAATCAACTACTATTCGAAACATAAATAAATACAAAAAAAATCGCAACAAATTAACTTCAGTTATCCGCCTAGCTCGCAAATCTTACTTTTGTGATAAAATTGAAAAAAACAAAGATAATAAAAATTCATTATGGAAATCTCTAAATGAAATATTAGGTAAGAAAAAAGAAAACTGCACTCGTAGAAAATGGTCAACACTTGCAAACCTAAGTGATATTGCTAATGCCATTAATAACTTCTTCAATAATATCCATGACATTGGTCCAAATTTAGCCTAAAAAAAAAATAATGATAATGACTTTTCTGAATTCTTAAACATTTTTTTCGGAACATTCTTTATTTTTTAATCCAACTAATACTCATGTGATCTTAGAAATTGTTAGGTCTTTGTAACCGAATAAATCTTCTGGGAATGATGGAATAAATGTCTGTTTATTAAAACAAATAATTCACCTTACAGCTCACCGCTCGTACACATCTTTAACTTTTTCTGTATTATGGCATTGTTCCCGATCCACTAAAGATTGCAAAAATAATTCCAATATATAAAAAAGATGACCCATGTCTTTCTTTCAACTACCGACCGATTTGTCTGTTACCAGTATCTCTAAAATTCTTGAAACAGTAGTTTACAAGCGATTGTATTCTTTTTGAAGAACAATAATATATTAATTCCAAATCAATATGGTTTTAGAGAGAATCATTCAACCGATTATGCAATTTTACAATTATTCGACAAAATATCTGATTCTCTCTCTAAGAAAAGAACACACTGGTGGGGTTTTTATGGATTTATCGAAAGCATTCAATACAATGGATCACCGCATTTTACTTTTTAAATTAAAGAGATATGGAATCAGGGGGCGGTTTTCACTTGGTTATAAAGATTACTTAAGTAATCGACGCCATCATATTTCTTTCAAATAAAAAAACATCCAATATTTGTACCATGAAATGTGAAGTACCATAAGGATCGATTTTAGGTCGATTGCTATTCTTGATATATATGAATGATATTGTGAATGCATCTCGAGAATTAACATACGTTTTATTTGCAGACGATACAAATGTCTTCTATTCCCATAAAGACTTAAATATACTTGTACCGACACTTTCAGAATTAAAAAGATTATCAACGTGGTTTAGAGCTAATAAAATCTCCCTAAATATAAGCAAAACAAATTTCATGTATTTTCAACACATTCAAACTAAACACATGTTCCTTAACAATATAAACATAGATGATATACCTATTAACAAGAAACAACATTTTTAGGTGTATGGATTGACTCAAATTTAACCTGGAAGAGTCACATTCACAATATTTGCATGATGGCATCCAGAGGGATGGGAATTTTGTCTAGATTGAAACAATATCTCTCCAAAAAGTCATTATTTATGCTTTATAAGTCGTTCGTTTTATCCCACTTATCTTACTGTAACTTAATATGGGGATATAGTAGAAAGGTAAAAATAGAAACAATTTTCCGTCTCCAAAAGAAAGTACTCCGCATCTGTATACTCATTCACATTTCATTGCACATACTGATCCAATATTTCACAACTTAAAAACATTAAGGATATTAACATTCACCAAACGGCCATATTTATGTTTAAATTTTCGTCCAATATTATCCCGATTACATTTCGCAATTTTTTTGTTTACAACAGAGACATTCATAAATATCCAACACGACATTCAACAGATCTCCACTTAACCAACCAAAGTCGATACGCCACCATGGCCCAGATATTCGGAATGCCTTACAGTGTACATCTCTCTATTCTTTCAAAGCTTCGTTGAAAGGTTTCTTATTTCTAAGTATACATAATTCTGTTCACACACCTGCACTTCTTTTAACCATAAATGATTTTCACAACCGAGATCATTTTTCCAATATTTTTTATTTCGTGACATCATTTTGTCCAAATATGATTCATGATGGTTTTCATGTAGCCCCATCTCCCGGCTGCTATTGCTTCAAGCACCTCTGTGCTTATAATAGCTGGCCCCTGTATTTTACCGAACTCACTATGATTTAATTTAAATCTTTTCTGTATTTTTTACAATGTATCTCTTCAATTGCCACATATTGTATTCATTTACATGCTTGGTAATATGTGAACATGTTAATTTATCATTAATTTTTGAATAAAATGCAGAAACTCCTGCAAAAAAATAACAATAATCAGTGTTGTTCAACAGTATGCATGGAACTACAAGCAGACCCATGCTTTATACAGCGTGTCTCTAAAAAAGTAAACCCAACTTCAACAGCAAATTTTCAGAAAACTAAAAAATATTTACAATTTTTTTTCATGGTTAGATAGTCCAATGAGTCCTCCGTCCAGTTATATCACTTATGTTATCTAACTCTCATGCATGACTGAGCATGATTCAACTCAATGAACTGGTGTCAAATCATCACTGTGGCAAGTTATTTCTTGTAATTGTCATGCATTCAAGGCCTATTTGAAGTTAAATGTTTGTCACATGTTATGTTAGGCCTATGATTAAATCATCACTGTGGCAAGTTATTTCGGTTACACCTCGTAATTCCGAAGGTTCGTAATTCCGAACCATGTAAATTGCCTATATTTCGATGTTCGTTAATCCGAAAACGAAAAGGGGTTCGTT
Source organism: Lytechinus variegatus (assembly GCF_018143015.1). NCBI lineage: Eukaryota > Metazoa > Echinodermata > Echinoidea > Temnopleuroida > Toxopneustidae > Lytechinus > Lytechinus variegatus. Next base: position 30,516,152 of record NC_054755.1, read on the forward strand.
AATCCGAGCATTTGTGGCGTTATTCCGAAAACGAAATAAGGTTCGTTGTTCTGAAGGTTCGATAATCCGTAAACGAAATAAGGTTCGTTGTTCCGAAGGTTTGTTAATCCGAAAACGAAATGAGGTTCGTAATTCCGAAGGTTCGTTAATCCGAAAACGAAATGAGGTTCGTTAATCCGAAAACGAAATAAGGTGCGTTATTCCGAAGATTGGTTAGTCCGAAAAAGAAATAAGGTTCGTTAATCCGAAAATTGAATAAGGTTCGTATTTCCGAAAATGAAATTAATTCATTTTGGTAACAAAAACGGTGTTGTCCTTGCAAGATAACATGGTATTATGCAATAAAAGTAATAACGAACTATGATACATGTGTGTGTGTTGTGGCCAAGGCATGTATTGATTTAAGAATAAGCGCCTGGATCAAGCATACGCTTAATTTCGATTTTATCTGAGCAATTGCTGCCCATGCAAGCAAATTGTTTAAAGATGCAGGGGATGAAGTGTGTTGGTCGCGTGCGAGTAACCTCCAGATAATAGGATTTGTATTGGAGGGGGTGTCATTTTTATTAAGAGCTTCTCCTGAAAATTAGTCTAAAATGTATACTTTAAAAAGAGTATTTATTTTGAAAAAAAGGAATTTACCATTTTGGTTGTTATTTATTTTGGGGGTGCAAGTACCCCCTGCTACCCTCCCTCCCCCGGCGGATCCAACTTTCGCCAATAGGGGGGGGGGGCAAATTTTTTTCATCCATAATTTCCCCGATCAGCAACTTAAAGTTGATATTTGTTTGTTTGTTTCTTTGAAAGGGTAGTCCTAATAGCCAATAATCAGCTTTATTCTTATAAAATAAAGTAAATGTGTAATAATATCATAAGCCCTTTTTAAATAATGCGAGAGCGAAGCGCGAGCTATATTTTTTGTTGAAAATATGATGGGCAATATGTTTGTGATCTTCAAAACAAGATGGCTATGTAACTATATAGATAACAGCTGCGAGCAAGAAGCGCGAGCAGAAATTTTAATTATAAGCTCTGACCTGATCCAAAAGGGACATGTTAAGGGATTTTTGCAGTTAGCCATGAAGACGATACATGTTTCAACCAAGGGCGGCGGAACGTATTTTCCTGTGGGGGGGGGGAGGAGGGGCAAAGCCCAAAAAGGTGCACTTACATGTATATGCCAAAACGGGCATTTTGGTGCAAACGGATATTTTCACCATGAGATTATCATCTGTGTAAAAATGTGTGTTTTGTAGTAATTAAGAAGAGCAAAGTTTTTAAAATTTATTTTTGATTGATAAGATATATATTTAGGTTTTATTTCGCGAGCAAGCGTAGCGAGCAAGTGGTTTGGAAAAAAACTCGATTTTTGGTCAATTATGGACCTAATTACTGTTAAAAGGGCATCCTTGTGAGATATTGCGAGCGAATCACGAGCTCAAACTTTGGAAATTTCATGTAGGCCTAATAAGACATGATAATAATAATAGTATATGATAATAATAATGATAATAATAATAATGGTATTATTTACCAAGGAAAGCCACTTCAGTTCTGGTGGGCCCTGCTATTGTCATACCACGGCTTTAGCTGCCTAGGCGCCCAAAGGAAGGCATTTAATCAATTTCTTCATACCGGGTACCTATTCACCTCACCCGGGTTGAGTGCAGCACAGTGTGGATAAATTTCTTGTTCAAGGAACCTACGACCCTCTGTTTCATGGTCAGAAGACAATTCCACTGGGCCACAACGTCCCACATAAAAAGTAAACATTCCGAGCATTTTTTTTTTAAATTATGAAAAACGGATTAACATTGTTAGGCGCGTAACGATCAATAAAATTTTATTAACATTTATATTCTTTATCACCATTTTAATTATGACCATCGTTTGAGATTAATATGATCATCATTAGAATTATTTTCATTTTCATTGCCAGCAGAAGCTCTTAAAACTGACATCCCCTCCAATACAAATTCTATTATCTGGAGGTTACTCGCACGCGACCAACACATTTAATCCCCTGATCTTTCAACCATTTGCTTGGGCAGCAATTGCTCAGATTCAGGCGCCTATCTTAAATCAATACATGCTTTGGCCACAACACACACATGTATCATCGTTCGTTATTACTATTATTTCATAATATCCTGTTAATTTGCAAGGACAACACCGTTTTTCTTACCAAAATGAATTAATTTTATTTTCGGATTAACGAACCTTATTTCGTTTTCGGACTAACGAACCTTCGGATTAACAAACCTTATTTCGTTTTCGGATTAACGAACCTTCGGAATTACGAACCTCATTTCGTTTTCGGACTAACGAACCTTCGGAATTACGAACCTCATTTCGTTTTCGGATTAACGAACCTTCGGAATTACGAACCTCATTTCGTTTTCGGATTAACGAACCTTCGGAATAACGAAGTTTCGGAATTACGAATGTATGCGGTTATTTCTTGTAATTGTCCTGCATTCAAGGCCAATTGAAGTTAAATTTTTGTCTCATGTTAGGCCTATGATACTGGAATACCATGCGCAACTTATAACAGAATAGTGAGACTGGATTTGCATCTTCATCCATAGTATGTTCCTGTTCAGCACCAAATTCTACCAGCTGATTTTCCCAGACGACTTCAATTTTCACAATGGTTTTTGAACCGTTGCAACCGAGATCGACAGTTCCTCCAGTTTTTTTACCATCGGGGATGAAGCAACGTTTTCCATGGATGTAATGGTAAACACCCACAATGAGCACGAGTATGCTGAACTCCATCATCCACCGGGATATGCTTTTAATAAGAACATGAGCAGGGAGAAACTGAGTTTCTGGATTGGTCCTTGTGGCAATGGTTCATTGGTAAGACCTTACTTTTTTTAAGGCAACATCAATGGCAGGGCGTACCTTGACATGCTGAACAATTTCATTGTGCCTGAGGTGGAACAGATCTTCTCCCGACAACGACGTGGAGCATTCCGCAGGGCCTCAGGATGGGGCCCCAGCCCACAGACTTATTGCTGTGAGGAATCGTTTGACTGAACTCTTTGGCAATTGCATCATTGCTCTTCTTTTCCCAGTTGAGTGGCCTGCACATTCACCAGATCTGACACCATGCAATTTCTTTCTTTGGGGATCTCTTCATGTCGACATCTTTTGGAAGAAATGATCAGATTTCTTCTAAAAGATGTCGACATGATGAGATCCGAAGATCTTGTCATCTGATCATTTCTTCTAGAAGATGTCGACATGATGAGATCCGGGATCTTGTCATCTGATCATCTCTTCTAAAAGATGCCGACATGATGAGATCCGGGATCTTGCCATCTGATCATCTCTTCCGAAAGATGTGACATGATGAGATCCGGCGCCAATATATGTAATTTTATAGTCGGTCATGTCCAGCCTTGGTTCCAATAAATGATGGAATGACTTTACCCAAACTTATCTGATGTGTTAAATTTTCGTCTACTTTGGCGTGGTGACAGCGTTGGATCTTTACCCAGTCAGTTGAAGTAAGAATTATCGGCCATATCTGGCTACCACATCGACAATCAGATACAGTGGTTGTAGCGGTATTTGCGATTGTCTGGCTGTTTATCACTTACGATCAAGTGCTTCAGTACACGGTAAGCACTTTGGATAGCCCCACGTATACATAATTACGATGGCCGGTCCGCGGAAGCGCCCGCACATAGGCGCTTAATGAAGGACGAGACTTATGAATCCTTCGTTGGATGGAGGCAGACTCTGCTCCATTTACTTCAGACCTATTCTGAATTTACACCTTTTCTTGTTCGTGATTGTTCATGGCATAGGAAGTCAAAGTTGAAGCCTTTTCGGGGTTTTCATGATGATCCTGTTGACTTGCCAAATCGGAAATCTGCTGCGCAAAAAAGCAATATTGTTAGAATGTATGCTTGGCCAGGTCTCGATTTATTGCCCTGTCATTTTGCGAGGCCAAATTATCAATTCTTCAACATCTCTCGCTCAAATTTGGTCTATGATATGCATTCATCTTGGGTTCAGTGACGATTGTTGTAACGTCAGTGGTGATGGGATGGACAACGATTGTGAATATGAGACAGATGCAGATATGTCTGTTAATAAAGAAAGTGAATGTAACCCAGATGTATGTGAGCTAGTTACTGGTAAATCAGGAAATGAGTTCATAAGGTACTACAATGAGAATGTGCAGTATGACCATGAGACAGGCGTGTGCGAGCTCCGAGTTAGTCAACTTGCTGAAGAGAGTTGCGCAAGCCTTTGTGATTTTCTGATTGAATCTGATCAAGTCAATAAAGACGTTCTTGGTAACTGCAATGTGACATTTGGAAATGTGTCCAATATCATAGCAAATATTCCTGGCATTGAGGTTGTTGATTGCTCATCGGAAGTCGGATGAGATATTTGACGTTTGGACCAATTAGTGTCCCCCATTCTGAGCCTAGATTGACGAGTGCTGACTCGTCAGTGAATGATTTTGTTGATCGTGTTGACTTTCCGGGTGACTTTCTCACCAATCCGGTTTGTGGCTCATCAGAGATAGATGAGAATGATAATGACTGCAACGACGGGTTGTACGGTGAATCTTGTGGCAAGGATGACTTGCGGTTCCATCGTGCCTGTCGCGTCAGCATCGAATGCGCACGTGTATCCACAACCGTTAATCTTGAGCAAGCCTCTAGCATTGATACAAGACATGCTCATGACAGCCGTCTCGATATTAATGCAGTCAGTGACACGGTACCTATATGTTCTCAACCAGACGGATCAGTTCCTCAGTCACATCTGTTGCAGGATGTTGTTCCACATGCTGTCGAACCAGGGTCTCATCCAGTCCCGAGTGGTGACCTGCAAGTTCAAGTGACTTCATCAGTTGACCCACCCTGAACCATGGACCCAGTTCACACGGTAAAGACGCTAAGACTAATCCCAGCAGATGATGTGAAACATCCTGCTCAAGACATTCCCTCGGACATGGCCACCAGACCTTTCCAAGTGACTATCCTTCACATCCCCAGATAGAGGGCCCTAGCTTCTCACAGTCGCCCTCCCGATGCCCGTGCAACAACGACCAGTGCTGATTTATCCTACGTCCCCTACGATAGAGGGATTGATCACTCCCGTCTTCAGCTTTCGAGGATACTACACCCTAGCAGCAGTAGCTGTGAAGCTTCAGTCCCTGCACCGGTCCGGGACTTTCAATCTACTCTGGATGACGCTCCCGTCAGTTGCCCCGATGTCCATGCGCCCCATGGTCGCCCACCGGATGAGTGCTACAGTGGTCTGGTGATCCCAATCATCTCTTCCTTCTCATTGAAGACCCGGAATTGTGTCCGCTGGCTACTATGTCATTGCTCCATCCTGACGCGTCTACGGACAGTCATTCCCACAGAGTCGTCTTACTTACTTTTGGAACTTTACGTGATGCAACCTGACCAGATGGTGCCTCCCTTGCATTCCAACGTACAAGGCCCTGAATTAGCTCCGTTTCAACAGCAGGATGTTTACCTCCCAACATCTCTACCTGCCCCTCCGTTCCCTCGCAGCCCATCCCCGTGTCCCATTCTTCCTTAATCTTTGTGAGTCTTCTGCTGAACTCATAGGACTATTTCTTGACTATGCTTATTTGGACTCTCTTTTATGTCATTTGTAAGCCTTTTGTTTTTGAATGATTTTTTTCACTCTTTCTGTAAGCATTTAACATGACTTGTGACACACTTATTTTCTTGTGTGTGCCCACTTTTCTTCGTAATATTTCATTGCCGTCCATGTTGTGTTTCCATCATGTTTTTTTTCTTTGCATAGATTTGGTAATAAAGGGTGTTAGACTGGTATCAATATGACCTTGGTTTTGTAATATGTTCCAATGATTGTTCATGTTTATGACGAATGTGTTATTTTGATCATTATTATCATATTATGTATAGTGAAGTTTTGTATCTTAAAGAGTCACAATGTTTTGTATTTTCATATATCTTACATATGTCCAGAAATTAAAGACAAAGGGGTTAATATGGCAGAAAGAATTACAAAAAGTTAAATGTATGCCATATAATAATGTGTGTTGTTGTGTGGTAAAGGAGCCATGCCTTTAATTTGTTGTTTAAATTTGGACTACTTTCGATGACTGTTATTTGCGCAGAGAAATGTTAGCATACTATGTGATTGCCCTTTTGAGTCTTTTTTATTTTAATGACTTTGCGCAGAGAAAAATTAACATGTTGTATTACCGTTTAATTCAGTTGAATTTGTACTTATATTGGTGAATGTATACTAACCATGCTAACAGAAAATGAAACAAGCTGCGCAATTGCTTTATGTTCAACATGTTAAACTAATATTGATGAAGGTACATAAACAGAAAATAGAACAAGGTGCGCAATTGCCTTATGTTAAACATGTTAAACTGATATTGATGAAGGTATATATACAGAAAACGAGACAATTTGTGCAGTTGCTTTATAGAATAAGTTTCATGTTTATGTTTATTATTAGCTTACTACATGCTTGAACAGGTTTAGTCAAAGAAATTTTGTTTTACTTGTATTTTGTAGATTGCATCAAACGTTTACAGTATGCTCATTGTTATAGATATCATTTTATGCTTGAACAGTTTCATTTGAAGAGAATTCTTGGTACATGTACTTCTTGGATTGTCACACATAGTGTGTATAAAGAGATATGTAACTTAGTGAAAAGGTGCAAAGATAGCGGTGTAGAAAAAAACCTTTGTCATGTTTGTATTATATGGAATCAAAGTCGGCCAAGGCCTTAACTTAATCGTTTTCAACAGGATTTAGAATGTTAATTGTGAAGTTTTGGATTGTGTTATAAAGTTCATTGTTTTATCGCTAGAGGTTTCAAGTTGGAGTTGTGTACCACTTATGATTGTACACGGTAATCTATAGTAATTATAACTCAAGGTTGAAGGTAGAATACCTCAGGTATAATTAAGGTTCTTACTACTATGCATGTGTTTGTCAGTTTAGGAATCATGATTTATCGATCAGTGAGGGTACAAGGAAAAATGGATCACGCCAATGTATGTAATTTTATAGTCGGCCATGTTCAGCCTTGGTTCCAATTTAATGATGGAATGACTTCATCTGATGTGTTAAATTCCTCTATTCTCGTCATCTGATCTTATCGCTCGCAAGATGTCGACTTAAAGATAATTATCTCAACATCTGGGTGGCACTTATAAGCTTCCATACGTCCCTGCTCTGATGAAGTACGCATGCGTCATGATCTCGGTCAACTTAACTGCGCGTGCGTGGGGAGCCTATAGCTCAAGCTCGTCAGACAGTACAGTACAGATGGCTGCATGCTGTATACAATACGTGTACGTGTAAACCGACAAATTTACTAACATTTGTAACGTAGTTTAGATTGGACCCTACACAAAACTGAGCCGTGGACGCGCTATAGGTAGGTAGGAAAATAATTGGTCATTTCTTTGACAGACATCGATTGCGTTATCTTAAGCTTATTTATAGGTCTATGATAACAGGGAATGTATTAGTCTCTATAACAAATACCTGATTATATCATTCGTCTTCGATATACCTTCGTCTTCTTCGTGCCCGGGATGCGCGTTTCCGTTTTACACCCTGGCGAAGGCATTTTCCGGAAAAGGAGCCAAAAAGCGACCAGTGAAGAGTCTACGTCTACGTTTGTTTACGTTATCAGCTGGGCGCGCGATCCAAAGTCCGCACCGAAGTTATCCGCAGAATTGCAAATGCAGCTGATCTTGAGCTTATACTTTCCAAGTTCAATACGAATCCTTGATCATTTGCCTTGCCGATTTGCTGATGTCTGTCTTTCTCTCTATCTGTCTATATATCTATCTCTCAAATTCTATCTCTATCTATCTATGTAACTGCAGTATCTATCTATCTATCTATCTAATAATCTTCTCTGTCTCTCTCATTCTTTATCTAACATCTATCTATCTCAAATTCTCTATCTCTCTCTATCCATCCATCTGTCTGTCTTTCTCTATTTCTCTCTCTCTACCTACCTATGTAACTACAGTATCTATCTGTTAATTTGTCGCTCTTCTCTCTCATTCTCGATCTGACATCTATCTATCTCTCAAATTCTCCAGCTCTCTCTCTATCCATCTGTCTGTCTTTCTTCTATCTATTTATCTATCTATCTATGAAACTACAGTATCGGTTAATTTGTGTATCTTCTCTGTTTCTCTCATTCTTTATCTATCTAACATCTATTTATCTCTCAAATTCTCTATCTCTCTCCCTCCCTCTATCTATCCATCTGTCTGTCTTTCTCTATTTCTCTCTATCTATTTATCTATCTATTTTTATAACTTCAGTATCTATCTGTTAATTTGTTAATAATCTTCTCTGTCTCTCTCACTTTTAAATCTATTTAACATCTATCTCTCAAATTCTCTATCTATCTCTCTATCCATCTATCTATCCATCTGTCTGTCTTTCTCTATTTCTCTCTATCTATATATCTATCTATGTATCGACTACGCGACTGCAAAAGCATGTTCGGATTTCACTCCTGACTGCCACATGAAATGCCGAGGAACTCTGTGCTCTGATCAGTAACTGTGCAAATTGCATGCGGTGGTGGACTCGCCTGTGTCGCACGCTGCATGCAACCAGCGACGTGTGTAGACTCTTCACTAGTCGCTTTTTGGCTACTTTTCCGGAAAATGCCTTCGCCAGGGTGTAAAACGGAAACGCGCGCCCGGGATTCGTGCGTGATGGCCTGCAGGCGCGTTTCCGTTTTACACCCGGCCGGCCTGACGAAGGCAATCTCCGCAAAAATAGCTACAAAGCGACTAGTGAAGAGTCTACGTTTGTGTACACTAGTATCAGCTGGGCGTGCGATGTGAAAGTCCGCACCGAAGATGTCTACAGAACATGTGCAAATATCCCAGAAGGAAAAACCAGTTAGACCGGTATTTTTTTTTTACTGGTTTCCAGTATAATTTTACTGGTTTCCAGTATATTTTTTACTGGGCCAGTTGATTTTTAACTGGGCCAGTAAAAATCAACTGGAGACCAGTTCCAACAATTGCATTCCAGTTGAAGCAATTAGTAATACCAGTTAAATTGTTTTTCATTAAACTGGTGTTACTGGTCCAATAAATGGTTTCCAGTAGATTTTTACTGGTTTCCAGTATATGTTTACTGGACCAATTGATTTTTAACTGGACCAGTAAAAATGAACTCAGTGGAGACCAGTTCAAACAATTGCATTCTGGTTACTGGTCCAATAAATAATGACTTTCAAGTCAGATCATATTATGAAAAATGAATCTTGCAATTCAGAGAAACTTATCGTTATCATTTATCATTGTTATCATCATTGCTCTTATGATTATCACAATTATTATTATTATGATTATTATGATCATTGTTGTAATCATTCTTATTACTGTTATTATTGTTATTGATATTGTAATTATTATTAATATCATAATTATCAAGTATTGATATTAACATTAAAATAATTATTTCCTCTAATGATGATTAAGATCAAAGCAAGATGTATTCCTCTGATATATAGTCAACTGGTCTAGAGTAATTCAATGTTTGAAATTAAACTGGTCAAGACCAGTTATACCAGTAATTCTGATGATGCTGATCACATGGTTTACCTCATTTGCATATTTCCTGTTTTTTTTTGTGTGAACTAATTCACAATGAAAATGTGTAATTTCATACATCACATTCAAAATAACAGCAAAAAGATTAATTTACTAAGTGGTCGCATTTCATAAGTTGGGTATGCAAAAAGGGTGGCGTATGAACAATTTTCCACACGGTGCCATGGATAAATTGTTGCTACATCACAGCATCTTCACCAAATTTATTGAGTAATATCTCATTTTGGGGCTATATAGGCTAAATATATTACTATGAATTAAATCAATACAATATCAGGAACAAAAACTATAGCACATTAAGTTTGAAGTAACAGGGGTGGCGGAGCCGGTGGATGCGGAGCCGGTGGATGTGGTAAATGATAAAATATTAATTAAACCTAATTAACAACTTACTATAATATGTAATATGACTGTTATCCTCATATTTCTGGGCATTTTAAAGCAGGGAACAACTAAATGTCATAAAAATTTGGCAATTTTGAAAATATCCAGCAATGGAATACATGTGTATGTCAGCTCTGATCTGCAACCTAATCAGTTAGTAAACCGGAGATATTTGGTTAATTATCTAATTTGTAATCTTAATTTTTAGTACAAATGTTGTGTATCATTGCAACAAACACTTCTACCCATGATATTGTCATTTTGCCAAGCATATAAATACAGTGACAGGTATTTTGTGGGCAAAAATGTGAAATTAAATACTGTTAATTAATTAGTATAATTAATATGCATACAATAATAGATAATTATTTGATTTTTGGTACAGATTTAATTATTGATGTTTAAAGATTATAACTGCAAAATACTAGGGTAATCCAACGTTGCATTAACTTTTAGCACCATTTTATGTGCAGCAGGTCCAATTTGAGAAAAACACATTTCAAAATTCACATTTACATTGACGTCTATGTAATAATTAGCTGTTAATTAGTCATTTTAAGGAAAAATAAAGGTATTCGAGACTTAAAACTTTTTCATTATTTAGAGAATGGTAATAGCTATAACATATCAAAAAATAAAATTTTTGACCATTTTTATCCTGTTCGCGAAATTGGACCACCTTATGACATGCGACCAACTATCTTTTCCATCACATTTCACTGGCCATGGTATATGGTATATAACAAACCAAATGCATGTAATAAACTGATCCAGCAAGACCAGTACGAGGACCAGTTCGACCAGTTTGAGAACCAGTTACACCAGTATGAAGACCAGTGAGACCAGTAACAACCACCAGAAACAAGACCAGTATAAAATTCCAGTACTTCAAGACCAGTTTAATGTTTAACTGAACCAGTAAAATTTTGGTTACACTTCGAAATTCCGAAGGTTCTTTATTCCGAAACACGTAAATTGCCTATACCTCGATGTTCGTTAATCCGAGAACGAAAAAGGGTTCGTTAATCCGAGTATTTGTGGCGTTATTCCGAAGGTTCGATAATCCGAAAACGAAATAAGGTTCGTTGTTCCGAAGGTTCGATAATCCGAAAACGAAACAAGGTTCGTTCCGAAGGTTCGTTAATCCGAAAACGAAATAAGGTTCGTTGTTCCGAAGGTTCGTTAATCCGAAAACGAAATAAGGTTCGTTTTTCCGAAGGTTCGTTAATCCGAAAACGAAATAAGGTTCGTTAATCCGAAAACGAAATAAGGTTCGTTTTTCCGAAGGTTCGTTAATCCGAAAACGAAATAAGGTTCGTTTTTCAGAAGGTTCGTTAATCCGAAAACGAAATAAGGTTCGTTAATCCGAAAACAAAATAAGGTTCGTTAATCCGAAAAATGAAAACCGGGAAAGCAGAGGCAAGGGGGAGGGGGCGGGGGACACTGTTGCCATTCAATTGTTATGAGGATGGGAAGGCAAGGGCGGCCGAACGAATTTTTGTTTGGGGGGTAAAGCCAAAAAATGAAACTCATACGTCAAAATGGACACTTTGGTGATATTCTGAAGATTATCATCTGCTTGAAGTCATTGCGTGTTTAATAGTGATTAAGTAGAGAAAAACCTTTTTTGAAGTGATTATGGCAAAACGTATATTTAGGTTTTATTTTTCGGGAGAGAGTATATGAGCGAGCGGCTTGGTAAAACAAATTCAAAGGACAAGTTGTAAAACGTTTTTTGGGGGTGAATTATTATTTAAATGGCATTATTGCGAGGTGTTGCGAGCGTGAATCACAAGCTAAAACTTTAGGGTATTTCAATAAAAAATGAAAATAAGTTTTTTAAAATCCGAGCAGATTTCTGCTGTCATTAAAAAGATGTACATCTTACTAAAAAAAAATTAACACGAGCGCAAAACGCGAGCTTTAACATACTGACCAGAAATGGAACCTGTTAAAGAAAGCATTTAGTTTCCTCTTTAGGATGCATATTTCACCAATCGAATGAGAGTGCGAAGCGCAAGCTGAAGATTTGCAATATTCCAGCCTTCATGAAAACTTAACTTGTATACTTTAAAAAGAGTATTTTATTTCGAAAAAACACGAAAAACGGCATATTTATTTAAGAAAAAGGAACGTTCCTATTTTGGAAAATATTAATTTTCCTGTTTTTTATTTCATTTTTGGGGTGCATGTGCCCCCTGCCTCCCTCCCTCCCGGCGGATCCAACTTTCGTCAAATGGGGGGGGGGGGGGGAGGGGGGAATTTTTTTCAGCCATATTTTCCTCGATCGGCAGCTTAAAGTTGATTTTTGTTTGTTTCTTTGAAAGGGTAATCCTTACAGTCAATAATTAGCTTTATACTTATAAACTAAAGTAAATATGTAACAACATGATAAACCCTTTTTAAATAATGCGAGCGCGAGCTATATTTTTTTTAATATGATGGGCAATTATGTTTGTGATCTTCAAAAAGAGATGCCTATGTAAATAAATTTAGATAATAACTGCGAACAAGAAGTGCAGACAGAAATTTTAAATGATAATGATTTTCTATCTTTGAGTCGAGACAAGTAGTCATATCGCTTCCTTAAAATTTTGGTAGGTGGGCCTTGAAAAAATGAGGGAGTCAAAGTGGTCCTCGAGTAAAAAAAGGTTGAGAAGCGCTGATCTAGAGGTTACTCGCACGCGACCAACACACTTGATCCCCTGCATCTTTAAACCATTTGCTTAGGCAGCAATTGCTCAGATAAAATCGAAATTAGCCTATGCTTGATCAGGGCGCCTATTAATGAAATACATGCTTTTGGCCACAACACACGCATGTATCATCGATCGTTATTACTATCATTGCATGATATCGTGTAATCTTGTAATGACAACACCGTTTTTTGTTACCAAAATGAATAATTTTCATTTTCGGAAATACGAACCTTATTTAATTTTCGGATTAACGAACCTTATTTCGTTTTCGGATTAACGAACCTTATTTCGTTTTCGGATTAACGAACCTTCGGAATTACGAACCTTATTTCGTTTTCGGATTGACGAACCTTCGGAATTACGAACCTTCGGAAATACGAACCTTCGGAATAACCGAACCTTCGGAATTACGAAGCTTCGGAATTACGAATGTATGCGGTTATTACCACACCTTTGGTTGTTACATTTACACTCTTTGGTGTTATGTTCAATATCTAGGGTGTAATTTTAATACCCCAGGGTGTGGTACTCTATTAACACCAATTGGTGTCAGTTTTAACACCACAGTTTTACAGTGTAGGAAAGGGATATAGAGTAGGGAAAGAGGGTGGGGGAAGATGAAGACAGAAGAGATGAGTATGAGAGTAGTAGTGCACAGATGTAATTCTGAATTAAATTAAGAAGAGTACATGTATATCAAAATATAAATATGGTAAATAAATAATATATAAATAATTGGTGTCATTTTTAGCACCACAGTTTTTACAGTGTATGACTGTTCTCTGTACATGAAGTGCCATGGCCCTGTAGCAACTGAACTCTGTGCTATAATCAGCGGCTGTGTAGATTGCTTGCGGTGCAGTGGCACTGTTAATTTATGTGCATATCAAACCAGCGACTTGTGTAGACTCTTCACTAGTCGCTTTTTAGCTTTTTTTACGGAGATTGCCTTCGCGCGGCCTGAAGACAATTGCGGACCATTGACAAAAATAGCCCAGAAAATAGTAGACATGTCACCTCTATGCGTGGTGTAAGTATACCATCATATAGTAATACCCTTTTTAGACAGGCTAAAATTTCCTTAACCCCGTACTATTGGTGGGGCTAAATGGCAATTTAGCCCCACCTATAGTACGGGGTTAAGCTTAGCCCACTTTCGTTTTACACAGCGTTTTTGCAAAGTGGGCTAACCCCACCTATAGTACGGGATTATTTGGCCCTGCAAAAAAGCAGGGTTATCCCACCAATTGCGGTGCTAAGAGCAATAGTACGGGGTTAAGATCGCATGTGTAAAACGAAAGTGGGCTAAGTTTAAATAGTACGGGGTTAAGGAAATTGCGAGTGAAGCACTTGTACTACGAATGATCGACAAAAACCACTAGTCCGGGGTTAGCGAGTTTCGTGTGTAAAAAGCAAGCATTCCTTATCCGGGGTTAGCAATAACAATTTGGCATGTGTGAAAAGGAAAAAAAATAGTACGGGGTTAAGGATAGTCCGGGGTTAGCGATAGTCCGGGGTTAAGAAAATCCTGTGTAAAAAGGGCATAACCGTACGTACCAAAGCGTCATAATTATTGGGATGGGGGAGGGGGGGGGTACTTAGATTTGGTTTGGACGGGGGTGTGGGGCTGAAGTGAAGGCTCAAATCCCATACCTATATTTTGGCTAAAAGGGTACCTATTAGGGAGTTTCATCCAGAAAGGGGCCTATGTTTGAGGGTGGGGATTAACTTAATTAAGTCAACAAATTCCCCCCCTTGTACTATGGTATATCTTTTGTCCTAAGTTGCGATCATCCATGTGATTCCGTGTGATGTTCATGCGTACGCTGTTCTGCATGGTTCCAGTTCGTTTTTCAAGGGGGAGCCGACGGGGGATTTAGTAGGCAACGAATTGTCGTATTGTACAGGATTTATACTTCGACGAAACGGCGGATGGATTATTTTCACCCGGGCATTTTCATCCCGGATTTGCGAAAATAATTGCACCTAAAGACATTGAAATATGAAAAATTTGGGTCATGTTTAGGAATTTTCCCAGCCGGCGTAAAACCATGCCCCATGTTTACGGATTTCTTCAAAAAAGCGACCCATTCCAGTCATCCCGTATGTCTTATTACGTGAGTAGGCCCTACCCCCCCCCCCCCGGGGTGCATATGGAACTCTTGCCAGGTGGCACAATATCATGGGACAAAGTCCGACAGACAGTCACAGATATAGAGATAGACTAATATTTTCTTTCTCTTTCTCTCTTGCATTTGATCATGGACCTATTACATGATTTAATGTACTTGGAAATGTTTTCTTCCGTTTTTATTTTTATTTTTTTACAAATTTTGATTTGTTTGCAATCAGTCGTTAAAATGTCTGCTTGCTTTCACAAAAGAAACTCATTTAATATTTGGACGATGAAATTGTCAAAATAACGAACCTGATATTATTGTAATTGTGGTAATCCATTATTATTATCATTATTATTATTATGATTATTTTAATTATTATCAAGATTATCATCATCATCATCAATGTAATGCAGCCTTTGGCTGCTATTTTCAGTGAATATTTGCAATAAATAAATCATTCAATCAATCATTATCATTAGTGATGGTTGTAATAGTGGAGGAAGTAGTAGTAGTAGTAGTATAGTAGTAGTAGTGGTATAAGAGTAGTAGTGGTGGTAGTAGTAGTAGTAGTAGTAGTGGTGGTGGTGATGGTGGTAGTATATTTAATATAGCTGTTAAAGTAGTGAGAAATATATAGAAAAAGTCTTGTATTATAATAATCATCATAATTATAAATGTTTTTTTTGTCTTTATCCCTATTTTTTTCATTTCAGTTTAACCCAACTCAAGTGAACATTTCTGTATCGATTGAGCGGTAAATTGTGAAAGAAAATAGGCCTGCAAACTATGTCGAATGCGGTCAGAGGAGACAAACGTGTGAGTATTCGCGATTGCCAGACCCAGACATATACTCAGACCGATTTGGACCAGGCAGTTGAAGAGAATGAGAAAAACCACCAGAAAGAGCCGGAGGCGTCCGTGACAAGGTCTCCTACAGGAGGAGAAGATGGTGCGTTTGAGGATCAGCCATTGATGAGTTGCACCAGAACAGAACAGCTCAAGAAGGTGACGCCACAAAGTGCATTAACTCGGCCTAAAGACTGTGCGACACCTTGTCCAGATCCAGGTGGTCCAGATCCCGGTGGTCCAGGGACAGGAGGAAGTCCAGACAAAGATGAAGACAAAAAATCCGGGAACTTTGCTTCGTATGCTCTCAAATTCGCCGCAGGAGCAGCGGTCCTTGGTATTGGATCCTTCATAGCAGCACCTGTGGTACTCACCGGAATGGGCTTCACTGCAGCTGGTATACAAGCCGGTTCTATTGGTGCATACCTGATGTCAGCATCTGCAATTGCAAATGGAGGTGGGGTCGCTGCAGGAAGTGCCGTTGCCTTACTTCAATCCGCAGGAGCGGCGGGTGGAATAGCTGCTACCACCTGCGCTGGCATAGGAATCGGGGGTGCGGCCGCTATCACGGGTTTGGTGGCAACAGGGGAGGTTGTCGTGGGCGCTGTGAGGTACAAGATGAAGCAGCATAACAGCCCTAAACCAAAGGAGGTTGGAACCCAGACAGACCCTAACCCAGATTGAATTCTGCCACCTCCTTTGGAAGAATGCTACATGTAATCCATTGATATCAATCTTCATTCCAGAAAGTAAATAAGATTCTGTTTCTGTTTCTCTTCATGGTAACTCCCGTAGGAACTCGGCAGGGCAGCTTCTTGCTGGCTATCGCCTGGCTGATCAGATAAACAACTGATTACATGTACCATTGTACCTAGGAAATATTCTACTTCTAGTTGCCGTTATAGACGACAGATATACTCTTGGGCCTTTTTATCAAAGTGGGGACAACGGCAGAGTGGGGTTTCGAACTCACAACCTTGCGATAATGAGTCCAATGGTTTAACCACTAAACCATTGCTTTAGCAATTATAATTCAATTTAGATATATGTATCCCTCAGCAATGACTCTAAAGATCTGTTTACCATTTTGCCCTGCAAAAGGAAATAAGCAACAAGCAAATCAATTTTTAGCGACTGATTATTTCAAATCTTACAAGAAACTTTTCTCTTTTTTAAACCGAAATAGTTCCTTCAAGTGTGTTCTCATTTAAGTCTTGAACACCTCCCAGAGCAAAGAGACACCGCATTTACTTCATTGCCAATAAATTTTCGTTCATCAGTAGGAACTAGCATTTTAAGTATTACCAACCCCTCTCCCGCAAAGGCGATGATAGACATTCAGTGCAGTATTACTTCTCTAATTGAATAAAGTCTTATATAGTGAGGTATTTTTTTAGACTTTCCTTTCCTCATGTTCATTTCGATAATTTTTTTTTATCATACTGTACTTGCACAGACTGTACCCTATGTACAAAGAGATCTAAGAATGCAAAAACTGTTGAAATTACAAGCAAAACATTCCATCCCCTCTGACCATTAATGATTACTAAAGATATATGTCGTAATATTGGAAATGACCATATCCCTATTTTTTCCCCTTTTTCTCGGATTCAACTAAATATTTGTATGGTTGGATATATATACAGTTTTCTGAGATAAAGTGACAGTAATCGTTCGCTTCTTTCATCTCGCTTTTTTTGTCTCGCATGAACGAAATTTATGAGGTCATGTCCATCCTTTTGGGATTTTTTTGTTCAACTAGGTCTCATTTCTTTATCAATTATGTTCACACTTGTGTTGTCTAGGGTGATTGGGTCATATAAGCTTCAATGGTCAAGTTTTTGTTCAAATCGCTCTCATCTCTTATTTCTGCATTGATTGTTTATACTTGATTCATACGATCCTTGTGTAATAGTCTATGAAGATGATTGCGTCAGAGGCAATCTCGGGGTCAAAGGGTCATTTTGTTTTGATTGCTCTCATTTCTTTATTTCTTCATCAATTGTGTTTGCGCATGGAGAGCGCATGCTGCCAATCTCTGGTGCAATATTTTTGAAATATGAATCAAATTACATTACTGCTGTTTTTCATAAAATGTATACTGTATATCGATTCTGCTGTATTAATGTATTATATTAATGAGTTTTACCCTGGGGTTGTAATTTTTTCAAGCAATCTGCTTATGATAACAATCCTTCTCCTGCAAATTGTAAATGTTAACTAATTTGGTACGAGACCAGTTTTGTTTGTAATAATAATTTTAGTACATTTAGTTATGATTCATGCCAAAAAAGTTCTCAATATACTATGTTTGTTATGTTATGGAAAATGTATTATACGAATGATGTAATTGCAGAAGTAAACAATAAAATCAAATCAAATCAAATTTATGCGACTGACCGGATCGATATCATCTGACTCTTTGAAGTCATTTTCGCTCCATGACGTAAGGACGGTTCATTAATACAGAAAACATATTGTCAACGCCGTTAATGACATTTTTTTTTTAAAGTTGGTGAATTAGAAGAACAGTTTCGTCCCCGACTCTGGGCAAATGATGTAATACGAAAATATTATTGCAAAACTTTCGCCAGCTCCAAAACCTACGACGAAACTGCCGTTCTGGTTCATCAGATTTTTACAAAGACCTAAAAGCTATTTATTGTCACATGACATGCATTTAAATACAGGCTTTTCATACTGCACTTTTTTCCTTAACCCCAGGAAATTGGTGGGGCTAGGGGGGGGGGGGGGCTAAGCCCCACCAATTTCCCGGGGTTAAGCTCAGCCCACTTCGTTTTCACACTACGTTTTAGTAAAGTGTGCTAGCACGGTAAATAGTACGGTACTATCTGGCCCTGCAGAAAAGCAGGGTTAGCCGGCTGCTAGCTCCACAATGGCGGTGCTAAGAGATGCAGTGTGAAACGAAACAGGGCTAAGGAAAAGTGGGGCTAAGCATTAGCCAATCACAGAAGTCAAAATTGCAAGTTAATCGCGCTCTGTATGGTAAAATCATCAATATTCATTGGCTGTATGATAGTCCGTGGTTAAGGCGTAAACCACGGCTTATAGTCCAGTCAATCTAGCCAGAATAGGGGGGTGACCCGCCACTAATTGCAACACTTGATTTTCCACTGCAATGCTTTCCATCAAGGTCCCCTTAACAACATACTAAAAGTCCCAAAAAATCCAAGCAGTGGAAATTTATGAAATTTGCATATTATGCAAATTAGCCATAAAAATTTAGAAAAATAAGGAAAATAGTCCAAAAATTACAAATTAAGTGTCCAAAACAATTTAATTTGAGCGAAAAGTAATGATAAATAATTGTATTCAATGTTTTTATTAAAATGCGCCAGCGAATCTACCTAATTTGCATATTATGCAAATAAGCATCCTTGTATGGAAAAAATGTCAAGATATTGTGCTTGTTCTCATATAGACTGCTCGAAAACATTTCATTTATGTAGACATTTTTTTGTTTTGGACACTTGCTACTATCACTACAATTCATCACAATGCCTGAAAATTAATTTGCATATTATGCAAATTAGCCATTAAAAATAGCAGATAGGGAAAATAACACAAATATTATAAATTAAATGTCAAAAGGAAGCAATTTGAACAAACTTTCACGATGAATAAATAAGTACAGTGTTTTTATTTTAAAAAGCTAGCCAATCTGCCTCATTTGCATATTATGCAAATCAGTATCCATATATGGAAAATGTCAAGAAAATTTGATTTTCTCACATTGACTGTTGTTCAAATCAATATGCTGCTATCACTAAGCATGCATATTTATCCTAATGTAATTTGTATTTAAGGTAAAATACTGCAAATGTGTTCTTCACGTCCTAAAGCCATGTTGTTAGTCTGACAAGATGATGGGATTGGCAAGAACAAAGCACAGTATTTGAAATTGGTGAGTAGTTTGTTAGAGCTGACGTCCGTTTCTTATATGGATGGGAACGACAGAAGGAAGGCCAAGAAAAGCAAACTTATGGCAGGTGAGATCTGATGAGTAGTCTCATTAAGAAGTGTAGCAGAGATTCCATCTGGCCTAGTAGCTTCATGCAGGTTGTTTTCTTTAACAATTTCTTCAGTAGTTTGGCTACACCCGCTTGACTAAAAAAATATGTTTTCTGGCCATGTCTGGGTCAGAACAGGGTTCCAGGACTTGCAGAGCAGCGTCATCATCATCATGATCAGTGGTAAATACTAAGACTAATAATCAGTTGTCTTCCAATGTAGTCATAGCATGATAACATGATATTAAGGGCTTCCAACATGCTAGTTGTTACAGCCTGGATCATTGCCAATCCGGTCAACAAATGGTGTATTATAGGCTTGTCTAAAACCATTCTATGGTCCTAGTGTAGCAATTCTGAGCTTCACCAGATGCTTTAGGAGCTCAACATGCGCAAGCCTTCCTATAAAACTCTTCTTCCGACACAACTTATGTCCAGCGTCTATTAAATTGAGGCATCTTGTGTCGGAAGAAGACATGGGTAATGGTTTGGTTCTTGCCAAAGTCCTCTTGATTAACATTCAATCTCCTATGCTCGACTTGTCGGATTTCAGTACAGAGAGTTGTATGATTGTCCAAAGTAAATGTGCATGACACTATGAATGTCAGCATTCCTCCAGACTAACATCCTCAGTCGTACCATAATTTCTGACAGGTTTATTTCTCTGTATACTCACAGTATACCAATGAGTAACACAAAGTGGCAAACAAATCCTGGAATGGGTACACACTGTTTAATCATTGTTGGATGGTATTTGATGGGGATGTTAAGGGTGTTTCGTTATGTTGTGCCCTCTTGTTGGAAAGGCAATCATCTGGTTTAGTCCTTCATCTGTTAACGTCTACTTGGTTGTTCATTGTCTCACTGAGGAATTTCCATTTGCCATAAATATCAGGAAATTGATATTATTTGCATACGATTTGCTTAGAAACTACAGCTACAATATTTGGAGATAGTTGCCATTCTTAAGACATTCATCAAAGAGGAAAGAACAGAAAATGGATGCTTCATCCTGAAGCAGCAACTGGATTCAGCAAGAACGTCTAATCATGATTCCTGTATCTGGGAAAGATGTCTATATACACTTTAATCCTTTATCATGACTTTATGAATGGCTTTCATGTTGCTCGTATGGGCAAATGCTCATTGGTACTCTTATAAACCATGCCCAGAGATCTCGTGATTCGAGCAAGTACTCATATTCACAACCACAAGTGGTGTGCTACAAGGACCAAATATTCGAAGCTAACAAGCTTTTATTTGTACTTGGTGTGACATCTTGTGCTGATCACTTGGCAATCAAGGAGAATGCTAGCGTGGACTATACTAGCAAGAAATGCAAAGACTCTACCAAGTCAAGGAGAGAGCAAGACTTGGATGAAGCATTCAAGCATTCAAACAGTGGGACCCATGTAGAACTGACTCATCATTGCACAACATGAGTGGGGTATCTGCTCCGGTGGTAACTGCTCATGAAAAAAGTCAATATCAACCAAGCAAGGTCATCAAGGTTACACATAATCTACGTGGAATTTTAGAGGAAAATATCACAAGTTTCCTTTATTATTTATAACATGCCGGATGCTTATTTGCATAACATGTACATTCCACTTCAGATATAGATCCACAGAGGGGAGACCTTAGAAGGACCTTTCAAAGACCAAAAATTGGCAAGGTCTTAATTTATACAGCAGTCTCCAATATCACTGAAATTTGTCATCTCTGTTGTGGAATGACTCAGAAAGACCCCTCAAAGAACTCTGAAAGACACCTGTCCTATAGAGATCTTTCAATGGTCTTTCAGAGATGTTTATGCTTTAAGTGATCTTTCAGAATTCTTTCCATAGACTTTGCCTGATCTTTCACTGATCTTTCATTTATCTTTCGATGATATTTCAATGATCTCTCATGAGTCTTACAGTAATCTCCGTAAAAAGCTTGAGAGACTGCCGAAAGATCATAGAAAGACTAATAAGAACTTTGGAAGTTCATTGAAAGACCATTGAAAAATCATCAAAAAATAATTTTACTGTAAGACCACTGAAAGACTGTTTTGGCGTTTCAAAAGTTTTGGGACTCACGAGGAACATAAAGACCATTGAAAGATCTATCATGAATCGTGAAAGACATCGGAGATCTTTGAAAGTTCATTGAAAGACCCTTGAAAGATCAAGCAAGTTTTATCGTCTTATAGCAGTCTTTCAGAGGTCTTGTTCTCTGTTGAATGGGGGTTTAACTGTTTGTGTGAGAAAAATCAAAATTTCTGGGGGGGGGGGTTCATACAGGGATGCTCATAATTATATATGCAAATGATGTAGATTTATTTACAATTTTTTTATTTGAAGAATTATTGAATTTGTAAAGATTACCATGAGCTTCCGTTCAATTTATATTGTTTTCCGCACTTGATTTCCAAATTTTTGATTATTTTCCTCATTTGCAAATTATTATGGCTAATTTGCATAAAATGCAAATTTTGTGATTTTCATATGATTGTCTATTTAATGACTTTTAATATGGTATTAGTTTCCTGTAAGGCATTTCCATATTCCAATTTCAATAGATAATCTACTTGCAATGTTTGAGGAATATGTCACCAGTGTGTTTTCTTGAATATTTATTACATGTTAGATACTTATTTGCATAATATGCAAATGACACTACAGACACTGAGCTTAATATTAATGTTTTCAACGTCCTTAGTGATAGCAGCATAGTAATTTCAACATTATTCAAATTTTCAAGCAGTCAATGAGAGAAAAATCACAATATCTTGACATTTTTTTCCATATATGGATGCTTATTTGCATATTATGCAAATGAGGTAGATTTGTTTGCATTTTTGATTAAAAACATTGATTAAAGTTATTTATCATAAATTTCCGCTCAAATAAATTTGTTTTGGACACTTAATTTGTAATTTTTGGATTATTTTCCTTATTTTTCTAACTTTTTATGGCTAATTTGCATAATATGCAAATTTCATAAATTTCCACACCTTGGATTTTTTGGGACTTTTAATATGTTGTTCAGGGGACCTTCCTGGAAAGCACTGCAGTGGAATATCAAGTGTTGCAATTAGTGGTGGGTCAAACCCTATATTGACTGGACTATTAGCAAATAGTTTGGGGTTAAGAAAGACAGGAATCGAAAAAAAAGATAGTATGGGGTTAAGGAAAGTCCGGGGTTAAGGAGATTATGGAAATGCAGTGTGAAAAGCATATAGTGGATTCGTGAACCCCGAGCGAAAAGTCACTCTCATCAAAGACATTCAAGCAATGTTGCCGTACTTTCGCAAAAAGGAAGCAAGTTACAAAAGTATTATTCATTCGTTGCAAATTAGCAATGTGTGTTCGTCATTTACATGGGCGTCTATGCAATTTAACAGCATGATTTATTTTCTTCCATACTTTCCATAGAACGATCATTTCTTCCTTAGATTTTGCCTGACCGCGCAACATACAAAAATGTTTCAGAAACAACTCAAATTTGACTGATGTGTCACTTGCTTCCTTTGGTATTTGTTGTCTGCAACTGATCAGATCAGTGTAGACATTGATTTAAGAATTGTGTTATTGTTTATTTTTTAAAGCTGAAACGGATGAAATACGAATATCCGTATTACTTTGCGAATAATGGCTCCGTTACCGACCTTTCATCGTGTGCTACAATTCCAGATTATTTATTCTAATGAAAAATTATGTTTACAGAAATACATTTGCTGGACAAATTCGCTTTTTGATTTCCATATGAATATGGCAGAGCTGCCTATAAGTTGGATTTTTTCCTATTTAGTAGGATGTTCTAAGGGGAAAATAACGCTAAATACGATTATCCCGCTAGAAATAGGATTTCTGAAACCTGTGAGAATGTTGATTTTTGTATTTTTATCAAAAATCTATTGAAAGTAAAGTAAGATTTTAGGCTTGAAGATAGGATAAAGAGAGATAAAGAATTTTTTTCCAAAATTTAGTTTGCAGCCAAGATATGGTGTATTTGAACGTTTGACATCAAACGAAAATACTAGTAGTGCAGTTGTAGTTTCTTTAGTTAAGTTTTATTTTTACTTGGTCTAGTAGCAGTTATTCTACTTCTGGTTCACTATATAGTACACGCCACTTTGTCCAGTATTTACAATTAGTTGTATATTTTAATCTAATATCCAGTTGGTCTAATTTTCATTCCGTCTACCTATTCATATATTTCTTTATTAACAGTTCACCTAATGAGACCAAAAAGCAGCCCAACTAGAAATCCGACAAAATTTGTAGATGAATTTCATAGCAAGTATACAGACGAAATGCGTAGTAGACAAAGTGTTAATATACTTACTAGGATTAGACCATTGAGGTGAGACAAAGCACGTGTAGACTAATCAGTCATTGAATTGAATTCATTTGTACCCGCAGTGCATAAATTTGTGTTCCATTGGATCAAATTTAATAATTTACAGAAACTCATGCACATAAAATAGGATATGAGCACACAAACTAAAACAGATTTAACCATCGGTCATGTCGGTTTAAAAAATGTGTAAAAAAATAAAATTTCGAAATGCATTAGCTTCTAGAATAAATTTTAGTGTTATATATGATTCGACAAAAAGACTACATGTTTGAATTATTATGTATGTGTTTTTTTTTTCTTTAAAAAAATATATTTGTTTTAAATGTATACCTGCAATTGCAGAAGAAAAATGAATCGGAAGTTATATGCCTATACTTATTGTACTCTACACGCTTATAATACCATGTCTCCTTGTGAATATCACTATCAGGTTTGCCACGTTTATTGAAATGGTAAAAAAAAAAGTTCTGTCATACACTATTAGAAAATTCATCCTTGAAATAAAAGAAGTTCCTGCAGCAGAGTCTCGAGATCACCTGTAATCTCACAGAAAATTGGTATTTGGTGTTTGGAACGTTACAAATTTCATTTAATAAAACACTCTTTTCCCCTTTCAAACAGACCTATTCTTTTGCAGAAAAGTTCTTGTTTTATGAATTTACAGAATGATTCTGTTATTGCTTTCTGCAAAATCTTTTCCCCCTGTAAAATCAGGGGTTTTTGTAACAGTGTAAGCATATAAAGTGTTTAATACCAAAAGAGGTTAGATCCACTTTTGGCCATTCTGAAAAAAATAACGTGTTTCAATTTAGCATATAATGTAGTGTTTGCAATTGTAATAAATTGAACATAATACCCCATCATGGGACTGCAAAATCACCTTTAAAAACAATCTGCTGGTCTTTATGTTTTTATTCATTTTTTAATTTTCATTTTTAAACCCTTTTCGTAATAAACGAAATCTAGCCTCTTATACGTGCGCACGTTTGTGTGTGTGGGTGTGTGAGTGTGACTGAGAATGTGTGTGCGCGCAACTGCATATGTCTGTTTATATTTGCTTGTGGGGAATCACTTCTGGCATCGCGTTCCGACATTTAAGAATGACAATATTTCAAGGATTCTCAACATTTAATTTCCATATGGGATTACGTCAAAAAAGGAAAATTATAAAGATTTTGTTTTTAATGAAGACCCGCAGATTTTTTCTAAATGTAAGTTGATATTAACTGTGTCTTGAAATGAGAATAGGGAAACACAAAAATATACATTTTGAAGGAATTAATTTGTATATTACCTAAGCCACGAAAATGGAATAACTGTTATGAAACCCACCATTCCGTAGAGGCGTGTTCGAAAATTTTAGTTTAGAGTATAGGGTTAACCTAACTTTAATACCACCCAAGTAATAAATGATAAATAAGACAATAAATGTTTCAGTAACAAAAATTAGTATCCATTTTCTGACCAAACCTTTTTTTAAGACTAAACCCTTTCTTTCAGCTTACAAGGACTTTGCAAATTGTAAAAGCCCCATTCTTTTTTTTTATTAAAAAAACAATATCCTGGAATGTTTGAATGCATTCATAAATTCTAGACTGTCACTGTAAGGCGTGTGATCATCAGAATCATTTTTGGTAAAATATAAACTGCTACGCACGTCAGGCGATTCGGGGTTCAAGTTCCACCGCAGTACTCGTGTCCTGATCGTCAAGGTGTTTATCTACATTTGCCACTCTCCTCCCAGGTGTAGTAAATGTGTACCCGATAGGAAAAATAGAAGAATGCTTGAGCGCCCAAATCAGGTTCGCATGCAAAGTCCGATATATGTAGAACAGTTTTCGGAACTGAAGTCGATACCCGCGTACTTATAAGAGGCTATTATTATTATTGTTGTTGTTACTATCATAATTATTGTGTGGTTTGAAAATGATAGAAGTCTGTGGCAAATAAATGATCAACTGAGAAACGGAATTCCACAAGCTTAAACATACATCAAACACTACAGCAAACGGAGATGAAGAAGAACTTAAGTTGGGAGACACAGGAACAAAATAGAACTTGACTCAATGAAGTCTTGCAGTGCACTGATTTTATTTTTTAAGATGGCTTATTTGCCTCATTTAAACTCAAACCATATTACAGAATTAACATATATTCAAATTAAGCAATATCAACCAACACATAAAAGAAAATGGAACAGCCTACTAAAAATGTGAGAGTCTAGTTCATAAAACTAACCAATAAGCGATAAGAGGATGGAGATGAATAACTTGAAGGATGGTGACATCATGAAAATGTCAATTGTTGAACGCAAGAATCACATGAGGGAATGTAATGAATGAACACATTTGAATAGAAGAATGTCAAGCAGGTTGAAAGTCAAATGGAACTGGATGATAACAGAAGCATCAAGAATGTAAACAAAGCTACTTAAGATAGAATTGGAACTAAAGTCAAAATTAACAGTTTTACATTATCATGATATTTAAGTACTGTAATATCATTTTTGTCATTATATCATACATACTGGATAAGTCTCCGGGCTTTGAACCACAAGGTCCGGGGTTAAAGCCCCACCACAGCACTCGCGTACTTTGACAAGGGGTTTATCTACATTTGCCACTCTCCACCCAATTGTAGTAAATGGGTACCCGGTAGGAAGGAATTCCTTAGATGCTCTAGCGTCCGATCAGGGTAGCCGTGCTAAAGCTGGGGTAATAGTATGCAGCACTCAGATAATTTTTTTATTTATACAGCGCTATATAAATGTTACATGTTTCTGAACGATTCCCCTTCGGAGCATTGAAACTTTTTCATTGTATTTTATTTGGGATATGTTTCTGAATAATGATAGATTTACACATCAGCACATTTAGTCGGGTCAAATTTAAAAAATGCCTTGTATTTTCGCAATACTATTACTCGTAAATATCAATGGACGTGATCGAGGTGTTTCATCAAGACTATTTGTCGTCTGTCGAGATTTAAAATTTAAAAACTTTTCTTGGTATTGTCTGGTTGAGAAACAAGGGTGTATGGCTGCAAGTGGAAATAGTAAGCCAAATAGATAAAGGTGGTCAGATATGGCGTATGATAAACTTTTTAAAAAGTTACGAGAAAGCGAGGCGATCAAGCAAAACTTTCGACATCTCTACGTACAACACAGCAATATAAATTTGTGATAGATTTGGACATAATATTCAAAAGCTATCACAAATGTTAATTTTGATTGTCACATTTTACCCTTCATTCTTTTCTTTTATTGACTTTTTTCTTGGTTGTATTTTTTTGTTTGAGGGGGGGGGGGGGCAAGGGCTTTTGCCAAGCCTCCATCTGTACGCTACTGCTGACTGCTATATGACAAATGCCTGATATTTACAACTTATCACTGCTGAACACTTTCATGGATTGGTTCTGGTATCTACTATACATGTGTGTATCCTCATCTGTGAGGTAAAGATCTTGGCCCCGTCTTACAAAGAGTTGCGATTGATCAGATCAACCACAGCTATGGACGGCTAGCCATATCAGATAAAATACATGTTTGTTCAAAAATATTTTCTAGATTTGATGTATCTGCATACATTCACAATTCTCTTGAAATTCCAGGGTGATTCTCCTAGTTTGTTTATTAAGGATATTGTGCAAATTTCCTGTACACTCTAAAAAATGAAGTGCTAATTCAACTCTTAAAGAGCGTGTATAGTGACTGCACTTCAAAGTGCTGACTTGTCTAGTTCAAATTTGAACGAGAAAAATCAGCACTCCGAAGTGCAGTCACTATACACGCTCTTTAAGAGCTGAATTAGCACTTCATTTTTTAGAGTGTAGAAACAATCATAGTATGGATGGATTTTCATACAGTTGAGACTGATTGGATCAATCGTAACTCTTTGTAAGACGGGGTCCTGAAGTTGAATAAATGGAAGCTCTTCGCGACTCATCGTAATACATGGACCTAATGAAGACCTTACAACACACACAAATTATAACGTCCTTCGTTAAAATAGAACATTTTAGAACTAAACAGAAAAGGGCATTGCAGGCAGAAAGTTATAAAATATATTGAAAGGAATTCAAAAGTACTCTGCGTAACGTAACATATTATGTTTAGTTGATATCACATCATGAAACCAGTATCTGCAAACGACACAAATGTGGAATCAACAGGTCTGATAAAACATATTAATGGGATAGTCCGGGCTGAAAATGTTTATATCTTAATACATAGACATGATAGAGTAGAATTCACTGAGCAAAATGCCGAAAATTTCTCTTCATATCAGACTCTTAGAACATATTGTATAACTTTGATGGTTCCATGACAATTGCTCCGGCGACAATTTATCCGATGAAAAACTTGTAAGTAAAGCCAAATGTAAAATCTAACCGCCAACACTGAATAAATCCTAATCCTTATATTCACATTATTCTAAACCAAAAAGTCTATTACAATAAATTGTATCTCCTCTGAGATATCAAGACCGGAACAAATCTAGCAAGAGAAAAATGTCGGGTCACCATCTTTAAAGGGATGGTCCGGGATAAAAGTATTCATAGTTTGATAAACTGATAGAGTAGAATTTACTGAGCAAAATGACGAAAATTTCATCGAAATCGGATAACAAATAACAAAGTTATTGAATTGTAAAGTTTAGTAATATTTTCTGAAAACAGTCGTCATGAATATTCATTAGGTGGGCTGATGATGTCACATTCCTACTTTAAGTTTTCTTATGTCATTACATAAAATCATATTTTTTTCATTATTTCATGCTTGTATAGACAATATGTCTCCTTGAAATAAAATAAGTTGCAACAATAAATATCTAATGCACTAAATCAGTTGCCAATCCATTTTCCTTGTTCTTGGAGGAAAGAAAATGAATAAACCTAATTTCATGTAATACAACAGAACAAGTGAGGATGTGACATCATCAACCCACCTTAACGACACTGCTACTTCCTCTAGCTGTATGTGCTCACTGAGCAACATGGAACGAGTCAATTGTACGAGGGGCAGTATTCGAAACAACTGAGTAGCTTTTGCTGTTCGACGCTCCAACATCAGTTTTGGATCAGCAGGTTCGATTCGCTTTTGAAGGTTCAACAAAACTTCTTCCTCTGTCCGTATATAAATTATGCACTGATCACTAAACAATATGGAATGGGGGTGTTGGGAGACAATGTTCTAGACCAGTGGCAGTGAGCTTTTGCTTTTTGGCGTTCTAAGGTAAGGCCTATCAGTTACCACTATACGTAGCTTTATTGACAATCAGATTCCGTTTTTGAAGGCTCTTCAATTATTTTCTGCATGTATTCACTGATCACTATATGAAATGGGTGTCGTATACGTACAAGGTTCAGTATTGTATGCCAGTGGCAATTAGGCCTAGCTTTTGCTTTGCGAAGCTCCATCAGCAGGTTCTGCTTTTTGAAGGTTCATCAATTAACACTGCTAGGCCTACCTCTATTTCTGTATATTCACTGAGCCCTAAGCAATATGAAATGGGATGTTGTACATGGACAGTGCTGTCCCCAAGCGATCCTCAATCATCTCTCTACTAGTGTACATGGGAAGTTTGAGTGTTCGGTTATACTGGTTGTTATCGCAGCAGTGGGCCATCGGGCACAGCAAGGACAATCTCTCTTCAGGAGTCTCCTCTGCATCTTCTGGGATCGGAAGTTCAGCGATCGTGAGATGGAAGTCTCTTAATCCACCGACCGGTACACGATCAGTCCCCGCCACAAAAACTGCATGAAACGTAAAATAATATTTTTTTTTACTTCGTTGTGTTTATTGATCAGGGATTTCATACGAATTCTATTATCATAACAATGAACAACTTTTTGGGCATGAATTCCTGTACGATTTGTCTTACTCTATCAGTGAAAATAGTTTGCTAAATATTTTGTTGGGCTTGAACACTCTAAAAAAATGAAATGTTAAGTCAACTTTAGAAAGCTTGGAACGAGTGACCTTTTGTAAATGCCGCATTTACCACTTAAATGGTTCGACCTATTAAAACTGTTGGATTCAGTCTAAATGCCAATATTCTCATACCATGCAAGCAGTGTTTGTTGTGTCTATTTGTGAGGCCCTCAGAATGGGCTAGCCTCCGCAATACCCCAAATGCAGAATAATCATTTTGAACCCGCACTAGCTCCGTTGTACCAATGCATTCGTCAAAGTTAACATCCTCGTGTCTCAACATCACCATCCCGAAAATGCTATGATATGAAATGATGTTTACTTGTAAATGGATTTTTTTTTCTTACCGAGGAACTTTCTCTTCTGGCCGTCATCTAGAGCGTGGAAGCATTCCCAGAACATCTTGATCGTCAGATGCGAGTCAGTGTAGGGCTCTAAGTAACGTGTGGACTGGTAAAAAAAAGACAAATTGCAAGGATAGAAAAAAGGTAAAGCAGTTGAATATCCATCTTATAAGTTCACTCATTGTACCACATTAGGATCCTTGATTATTCTGGGAAAGATGTATGTTTTAGAATTCCTCGGGAGGAAAAATCCTGAAAATCATTGTATAAAGGGTCTTTTTCCATCGTTCCAAAAGCATTAAGAAGAGTATTTTACTAAATAATTATCCCCAAACCATCTTTAAGTTGAGAGAGTTTGTTATAAGCTTTGCTTCCATGGAGATGTTTAAGTTCGATGTGTAACATTTTCCTGGCTTCCTTTCCAAAATCACGGTGGGGTCTGACATTTATCCTTCAAGGGGGTGCCTTTAAAAATATAGAAACATAAAGCCTATGGCTGCCCACCTGAGTGGGCGTGGGGGGCATTCCCTCTTTTTTGTTCATTCATTTGAGCCATCGGCCATGGAGATGCCGTGGCCGAGGGGTCTAAGTCGCCTGGCTACACATTAAAAGTCGCTGGTTCGATCCCCGGCCGCGGCACCTAGTATGCCCGTGAGCAGAGCATTTGATTGATGATGCTCTTTTTTTCCTGCATTCAAATAATAGGAAATGCTAAACGCATTCTTGGTAACTAGGGGTGCATTTGTTGTTGTTTTTTAAGTCACCAAAATCTGGCTTAAACTGTCACTTGTGTAAAATTATCGAAGGACCATCAACAATCGTTTCGTGGACGGGCTTGTACTTCCGTTCATTAGGAGCAGAATACACTCTAAACCCAAACTGCTCAAGTACGGAATTCCTGGACATGCTGTAGGTTAAGCAATTTGAACATGACTCGATGCCAACCTCATTAATGTATTATGGTTGGAAATAATAACCTATTCAACATTTATTTATAGGTCTTTCCGGGAGAATTAATTTAGGGTGACGGCCTCTCACCAAGCCCTTTATGATCTAATAAGGTATCGTACACTACAGAACCTTCCAGTGGGAAATTTCCAGGGGACCGTTTCATCAACAGTATTGTCCGACAGGTTGTCAGATCTGACAATTTTC
This sequence comes from Lytechinus variegatus, assembly GCF_018143015.1. Lineage (NCBI taxonomy): Eukaryota > Metazoa > Echinodermata > Echinoidea > Temnopleuroida > Toxopneustidae > Lytechinus > Lytechinus variegatus. Next base: position 30,547,662 of record NC_054755.1, read on the forward strand.
TGTGATTCTGATTGACTGAGAAGCACTGCTACTATGGTAACTGTCGGATAAAACGGGGCAACTCCTTTCAAACGCTCCCCTGGGGCACGTTGCATAAAACTTTTTACCTGAGAAAACTCAGCAGGTTGTTTTCACCGGAGTTTTTGCCCTGTGTTAAAGTTAGTGGCAGAAATCAGACTAACCTTTTTCAGTTTTGTTTTCAGTTTTTACCAGAGTTTTCTCAGGTAAAAAGTTTTACATGTATGCAACAGGCCCCTGGTCTAATTATTATATCAAGGAAGGCAATCTTCGAGTGTTGGCAACCTACCATCTCTAGATCCTTCCAATCGAAGTAGTTCTCGCCATTGATAAGAGCTTCGAACTCGACAGGTCTGAAGATACCCAGGATTTTGGCATCCCACAAAGAATAGAACCCGTCTTTGAATGCCGCAAACTGTGACGGAGCGAGATAATGCCGTATCTTCTTCTCGACATACAGGCGTCTATTGTCAGATTCATCAAATTAAGAAAATAAAGAAATAGATGAATAGTAGTAGTAGTAGGACTCGTAGTAGTTGTAGTAGTAGTTGTAGTAGTCGTAGCAGCAGCAGCAGTAGTAGTAGTAGTAGTACTACTACTACTACTACTTCTACTACTTCTGCTACTGCTACTCTCTCTACTATACTTCTTCTACTTCTGCTACTGTTACTCCGCTACTACTACTACTACTACTCATTCTACTAATACTACTGCTACCACTACTACTACTACTACTACTACTACTACTACTACTACTACTACTACTGCTACTACTACTACTACTGTACTACTATTACTGCTTCTTTTACAACTACTACTTGTACTACATATCACTACTACTACTACTACTAACGCCGCGGCGGTAGTAGTAGTAGTGATATACCATCACCACTACTACTACTACTACAGCAGTTGCTTCTGCTGATACTATTGCTGCTGCTGCTGCTGATACGTTTATAAGTTCTACTACTTCTTCTTCTACTCCCATCTCTTTTACTATTATATCACGTCCCTGCAAATGATTCCAGTTCTAACTCTTAGTGAATTAAAAAAAACAATTTTTTCCAACTACATGCTTTTATTTAACATTTAAAACATGACTGCTTAATTCGTTCTTACACATTTTCTTTAGTGACGTCCACGAGTCGTCCATCATCGAGCTCTATCTCCTCACCGTAGCAAATCCCCTGTACCTCTTCCTCCGAGCTATCGAGGAGTTTCTTCATTTGATCCGCGAATTCCTTATCCAGCTTTTCTAATTCCTCCATCTCACTACCAGGACTACATATAGATGATTATAGAAATATAAGACAGAACTTGCATTATTAAAAAGAAGTACGCGAGGCAGGGGCCAGGCCCCAAGTTTTTAAAGAGAGGGTGCTGGTTTATCAACACAAAGACAAAAAAAGTTTTCACCACAAAAAAACTAATTTTCAGGGGTGCTGCGTACCGGTGTTGGGTGCTTCAGGACCATGACTTCAGGTTAAAAATAATTTCTTCTTTTTAGATAAAGTGAGTAAACTTAAACAAGTACAAGGGTTAATACATTGGTGATAAAAAGTCTTGAATTTTAAAATAAGCATCGTTTAGATGTATTAGCACAAGAATATGACGTCAATCGTAATGTCTTGCGCAATTTACAACCAAATTTATGAAACGGCTCCTTTCAAAAGACCTGTGAGCTCACTTTTTATTTTACGATGCATAATTTACTTCATTCCTACATGTTGGCATGTTTGACCCCTGTATCTGTCAGTCAATCTATATGAATGTATTGAGAGTTCAATGAAAAGTAGCAAACGACTGATTTATACCCCTTTCCGAGCAGCTTTGCATAGAGGACTTGTGGAAAAGCCGGTATGGGTACAAATGCCTTGTTGTACAGTGATAATCCAAGTAGAAGACCACATATCTTCGCATTATCAATGCTCGAGCATTCCTGTCATTTCATTCAAATAAGAACAATTACATCACTTACACAGAAAAATTGAAAAGAAACGAAAATTTCAAGCGATAATTAATTCTTCAAACTATCCGTCTTATTAAATAGCTTTGTGCTTTCAGAGTTGTATATTAGAAATAATCATGTCTACATTACTAATTTGTTTTGTAACAATGTACATTGGCTAACAACTATTGATGATCATGAGGATATGGCAATAGTAAAGATAGTTATAATAAAAATAATAAAGATTAAAGTGATATCAATAATAATAATAATGATAGTAATAACTATACTACTACTACTACTACTAATACTAATACTAATACTCTACTACTACTACTACTACTATTGCTACTACTATTGCTGCTACTGCAACTAATACTACTTCTACTACTACTACTACTATTTTACTACTGTTAATTTTAATACTACTTCTGCTATATTACTTTTTTTACTTCTTCTACTACTACTTCTACTACTTCTACTACTACTATTACTATTATTACTACCCATACTACTCCGACTTCTACTACTCCTACTACAACTACTATTTATTCATTTCTTTCCACTCTTATTTCAGAACGGTAGCCTCTTCAGTTGACAAACTGCCATCACTGAGGGGCCTGCTACTGCTACTACTTCTACTACTGTGTACTACTAATGACAATCATGACGTCCTGTTTGAGAAATGACTTTTGCTATTGTTGCCCACATAAGATTCCTTTCAATGTCGGCCAAAGGTATGAGCGCTATATAATTATTAAGTTCAGACAAGCATATCTAGATCTAGGCATATGAATATTTTTTGTAATGATAAAGATACTGTACGTACCTCTCGAAACCAGACTTTTGACTGAGTCGGGTCCTCTTCGTTAATATATCGGAAAATATCGTGCTTTTCCGGATCCAGGAGGTCATGGAAAACAAGCCTGAAGAATTCCTGTATATTCAACAACAGAGGCACACGAGACACGGTGCATTTTCGCCGAGTTAAACAAGGATATAATCATTTTATTTAGCCCACTCCACAGCCAGCTTAGCAAAATTAGACATTCAGAATATCATTTTCTGTAATTGTGCATTCATGTATGATTTGTATCCATATATTGATTTATAAATGATTGAATAAAATGAATTGAAATGAAAGAATACTGAAGATATTGTCATATAATCCTTGTTTTTTTTACATTTTAAGACCTCACTATCGATGCTTTGAAGTGCAATCGACTTGACGAGACATTTCATGTCGATTTAGAAAAGTATGTCGTTGTGGCATCATATATAGCGAGATCGATGGCGCCATGTCAATAACTTTTCATAAATACACTTCCAAGACCACTATCTTGTGGGTGTTACCTCACTATTACTTTACTTTTCTAGATGTGATCGCTACTCACCAGACTCAACGCTCCTTCGTCAATACCTCTTTCCCCTTCAAAGACGACCATGAGCGGCATCTGACGATCAGTCCTGGGTCTCGTCAGCATCTCTAAGAGTTGTTGCCGTACCCTTCCTCCGAAGATGTGATCCCGATTCACAACAAGGTAAAGGCGTGGAGGAGGCATATTATCACACGGATATTCAAAGAGGATTGAGAACTCCCGGGAATTCAGGGTAATTCCGGGGAATATCTGTGGAATGTGTTGCTTTAAATCACGTCGAATAGTATCTATTTTAGTTTCCACGGCATTCTGGATGTTTTTTTTTTAGATAAAAAGTTGTAAAAAAAAAGTTTCAACACTTAAGCCGAGGTTGTTTTTTTTTGTCCTTTATCTATGTATTCTTTTTTCCTCCTCCTCCCGTAAATAATGATAAAAATTATAATAATGATAACAATAAGAAGGATAATAATAATGAATAATAATAATAATAAAATGATGGAAATAATGGTGATATTGATGTTTATAAGGAACTATTCATATTATTACAGACGAAAATAATTTTAGCAAAAATAGTGATAAATATCATACAAAAAAAATAACAGTTAAAAATAGTACTGATTGGTATAGGGTTCTTAACCCTAATTTTTCTTTTAGTCACTGAAGGGACAATTATCTTGTTTCATATTTTCCCATATTATCATTCTTCGTAGTGATGCTATAAATTTCATCATTACCATTCAAAACGGAATCAATTTTATTCTGAAATTATAATATATCGAGGTTTAGGAAGTTTGCACACAACGACGCCCCCCCCCCCCCGCCTCCTTTAAAGGACTGAATGGCAAACAAACATTTGAGCTCGCTCTACACACTTGTTTACATAGTATTTATTATTCAGCGAATTAGCAAAATTTATATGTAAACGCAATGACACAATGAATGTTCATAAAAAATAATAATTTTGTTGATTGCTATACGTACATTTTGCTCTCTCTTGCATTGTGATTCCAACAGGTATGCCTTGGTTTTCAGATCAATAAGGAATGGATAGGACAACCAAGAAAATCTCTCAGCTTGAATGAACTTCAAAAGAACAAGCAATATCAGCAGGATTTTATAAAATAAAAAGTTTGTCTTCACAACTATCAAGATTATGCTAGTTACAAATGATGCTGCATTCAGATTTTTTAACACGAGCACACGTTGGTATTAATAATGCAAATAAAACTTACATTCTTTTGATGCAACATGAAAAATATTCCACAATTTTTGTATGACGTCATATCCATGTTGCTGTTAATAATCGAACAGAATTATTTAAATTCATGCTACTGTTAATAATCGAACGGATTTTTTTTTTTACATGACTGCATTAATGATATTGTTAAATCGAAGTTGAATGGAATGTGCCAACTGAAACGGAGAAAACAAAAGGTTGAGAAAATTACAATAACCAGCATTCCCACTTCATTTCTTATCACAATAAGAGTCGCTTATCGGATATACTAGAATGCAGCACAAAACAAGGGGTATTTAATAGGCCCAATCGTCTTCCTTTGAATTGATAAATCATTACCATGATTATGTCATGTATGTTTTGAGTGTTGCGAAGAGTATACCATTACCATTAATGTCCCCGGTTTCGCATTATGAGTGCATGACGTGTTTGATCTTGTGTTAAAAAGAGCACTGGTCTTTTAAATATTAAGTGATGAACTTTTCCTTAGATTTCGCACCGCACCGCAGAACGAATTCAATGACAAAGTAAATGTATTGAGAATGCAAGTTAAGGACGTTCCACAGTTATGTTTGTGCGCATTATGATCTGAGCATAGTTTACACTCTGCGCGCTGACGTCACAATTGATGAACAGGTGATTAATTAGCTGCGGGTATGAGCTGATTTTTCTCATCTTCTGCACTTTAACTGCAGATCCGATGCGCTATTTCATGAAGCTAAAAATGGAATTATTCCGTGGACCATTCAAAAAATATTCTCTACAATTTCAAAATACTTTACTCTGCAGTGCTGCCAAGAATCACGAATATTACCCCGAGTTTGAATAAATGGTAAAGTGGTTTTGATTTTTTCTTCACATAGATACTAAGCATTCGGCGAAATTTTGGTGTTTTAAAAAGCACATTTGCTCTCATAAAAATGCTGATAGTTTAAAAACAAGCACATGAACCCCTATCTTTTAATGTTTGTACCTCTTAAGTATACCTTCCTCTACAACTCTGCAAATTTTGGTGAAAATGACATGGATTTTGAATAAAGTGCAGCATTTATTGTATGTTTGTAATTTGTTACTGAAATTTTACATTTTTCAGATTGGGATTTTGTTATCTTTTACGCCATTTTTAAGAACTGACAGTGCTGTTAAACTTAAAATTGCAAGCAAATAGCACTCTCTTGCGAAATCTGATGACTTTTTCATGTATTTTGACTGAGTAGCAGAGGTTTAAACTCATTGTAGTAATCTTGGGCGGTCTAAAAATGCCAAAAAATTTTGAATGCGCAATTCTTAGGAACATCAATTTGGGTGAACTTTGAAGCTCTATAGCAAAAAATCAAGCACATGGACCTATGTTATTTTTTTGCATGTTTCGAATATTAAGGTTCTAAAGTATCTATGTGCAAAGTTTGGTGAAAATGACATGGATTTCACTTTAACTGTGGAACGTCCTTAAATCACCATGAAAAGCTGAGAGAGTGGGAGGTCATTGTCGAAAATCGGTGAACCGCGACAACAGTTTCGTCCTAAGTTTGGGAGCTGACGACAAATTGCAAATATGCCTTTTGCCCAGATTCCAGGTCCGGACGAATCTGCTATTTTGATTCAACAATTTTCGACAAAGGTGTCTTGGTTGCTTCTTGTCAGGAAAGGTATTTGACATTGTCTTAAGTCCACCGCACACCTTCCGACCCGACCGGTCGCCGACTGGCTTGCGACTGGGTGAGGGGAGATGTGACGTCACAGCTCTTGTCAGCTTGAGCGTCGCAGACCCGTCAGAGACAAGTCACAAGGAAAATCGGAAGAATTTGACATGTCGAATCTTTATGACTGGATCGCAAGCTCAATCCACCTCCAGCCAATCAGACAGCAGAGTTGCATTACGCGTACTATGATAAAAACGCGCATACGCAGCAGTAAGTGCAATTACTCAGATGCTAAGCTAAAAAGCAAGGTGTGCGGTGTCGAGGCTTATGACTGCCTTGCGATTCATCTCCCCTCACTCAGTCGCAAGCCAGTCGCCGACCAGTCGGGTCGTAAGGTGTGCGGTGGCCTTTAGTTCTTGAAAGCGTTCTGCGTCGCAGTGCGAACACTCCAACTGATTTACCGAGAGAAAGTACTTCGAGACTCTCCATCGAGGTTGATGTTGCATGGAGCGTTCCAAATCCTCTTCCAGACCGCTTGCGTTCAGGTGAGTCAGGTAGAATGTTTTAAAATTAATGATGTCGTGCTTGATATTGATCTATTAAATTACAAATAGAAAAATAATGAATTATGCTATATATATATGTATATATGTATATATATATATATATATATATGTCACGGTTGAGTCAGGTAGAATGTTTTAACATCAATGATGTTAAAACATTGATATTGATCTATTCAATTATAGAAAAAAAAATGAATTATCCTATATATATATATATATATATATACATATATGTATATAAATATATGTTGAGTTCATTAAAGGGTGACCCCCGTCACCCTTTAATGAACTCACCCTCCACACCTGACCTCACTTCACACTTAACTTTACTGTCAACAATACGCTATACTTACGGACCCTACGGTAACTATATACTATATACTTCGTTGCATATTGACTTACTATTTACCTTGCATGTATAATTGATTATTTTTTATGGACTATAATAACTTATCTCCGTAATAGATTACATTGCATTGTATTTACCATTGTTATTAGTAGGCCTATATTTTGTATTTCATATATTGGTTTAGATCCTGATGAAGGGCATGTGCCCGAAAGCTTGATGAAGACGGGTATTGACCTTGCTACGGCCCTCTCCATACTACTGATCTCAAATATATTTCTATATATATATATATATATATATATATATATATATATAAAGAATATCATATAATTATATTAATAAGTTAAGGAAACAATCAAGAGTGGGATGGCCCTGAGAGTCGCGTCTGCTTTACACGATTCAATATAGTATCAGCGCTGAGTTAGGAAACAGCAAAGATAAATATTTATTCATAAAATAACATTCATGTGGTAGTAAAATACTTATTCGTAAAAACACCAATAAAATACTAAGTTCATTGACCCTAAATGACCTATGATCTTGATCATATGACCCGAAATTCGGACAACCCTCTTGTCTATGTGTCATGCAATAGACCCATTTACTTTCAAGGTTATGTTTCACCTTGGTTAACGGCCACTGGCCTTAATCATGTGCGTTGAAGCTCGTGCAGGATGATCAGTAATACCTGATTAGCCTTATGTTCAAGTTTCAAGAATTGGTTAACAAATGACCAATGGCCTTAATCATGTGACCTGAAGCTCGTGCAGGATGATCAGTGATAGTTGATTAGCCGTAAGTCCAAGTTTCAAGAATTGGATCCAACTTTTTAATGTTATGGTGACATTTAAAAAAAAGTATCCCTTACGTAATCTAAATTCTAATTGACATAGATAACATTTGACCTTAATCATGTGACCGGAAACCCATTCAAGAAAGTCACTTAAAATTCAAACGTCAATACCCAAAGCATGGTCAAAGTTAATTGACCTTAAATGACCTAAGACCTTGGCCATGTGACCTGCATGAAACTCATGCATAATGACCAGTGATACATGATATACCCTTATGCCCTAGTTTCGTAAGACAATTCCATTTACTTTCTAAGTTACAATATTTCAAAAACTTAATCTTAGTTAAGTTCTAATGCTAATACCACAACAAGGTCAAAACTCATTGACCCTAAATGGTCTTTGACCTTGATCATGTTACTTGAAACTCAAGTTTCATGAAACAGATAAATGTAGTTTTAAAGTTATTATGGCACTTCAAAAACTTTGCCTTGGTTGAGATTTCAATGTTGATACCCCCAACATGGTAAACATTTACCGACCTAAATAACCTTTGACCTAATCATGTGACCTGAGACTCGTGAAGGGAAATGACGATGTCGTTATTGTTGTTGCTGCTTAAGTTTAAGGGCGTTCATTAAAAATTTACGCCTTTCTGATTCTTTTTCTCTGATGTTTTAGTGTTATGGTATTTTTTCAAGATTAGCGTTCTTTTAATTAACTTTTAAAATTATTAGTACATTTGAAAAAAGTACCCCTAAATTTTCAAAGTTCATTGACCCTGAAATAATTTACAACTTTACCTCGTGAAGGCATTGTAGAACGTTGAGGTACGTCTTGAAGTTGTCCTGTTCATCCGCTTGGAGAACACTGTTTTCTGCGAGCATGCTGATAGCTCCCCGATAGGTAGCCACTGTTCCGTGAAAGGACGCGGGTTCGTATGCCCACCACCTTTCCAATCGACTTAAGACGTTCCGTTTGCCGTGACCTTCGCATGAAATACAAATAAAATCACTTCTTCATCAATTCTTGATCTACAATGTAATCTGGGATGTGGGTCAATTGTCGATACACACTACTCTGCTTGAGTGTTGAATCCGCAAGCAGGGTCGAACGCTGCGAAGAGGGCAACTGTGATCGCGCTTAAATTGAAACAACAAGTGGAATGCCTCTGGCCGTCTCACCTGCGTCACGCAGTTCAATATAGCAGCAGTGCTGACTATGAATACTACTCTAACTCGCACAAGATGTTCAGTGATACATGGTTACTCTTATGTCCAAGTTTAATGAACTAGACCACTTTTTATGAACTAGACCAATAAACTTACAGAGATATGATGGTTATTCAACAAAAAACCCCAACATGGCCAAAGTTCATTGACCTTACATGACCTTTGACCTTGATCATGTGACCTGAAACTCGCACAGGATGTTCAGTGATACTTGATTACTCTTATGTACAAGTCTCATGAATCAGATCCATAAACTTTCAAAGTTATGATGGTAATTCAACAGATACACCCAATTCGGCCAAAGTTCATTGACCTTTGACCTTGGTCATGTGACCTGAAATGAGCACAGGATGTTCAGTGATACTTGATTACTCTAATGTCCAAGTTCAATGAACTAGACCAATAAACTTTCAAAGTTATGATGGTAATTCAACAGATATCCCCAATTCGGCCAAAGTTCATTGACCCTAAATGACCTTTGACCTTGGTCATGTGACGTGAAACTCATGCAGGATGTTCAGTGATACTTGATTAACCTTATGTCCAAGTTTCATGAACTAGGTCCATATATTTTCTAAGTTATGATGACATTTCAAAAACTTAACCTCAGGTTAAGATTTCGATGTTGATTCCTCCAACATGGTCTAAGTTCATTGACCCTAAATGACCTTTGACCTTGGTCATGTGACATGAAACTCTAATAGGATGTTCAGTAATACTTGATTAACCTTATGGCCAAGTTTTATGAACTAGGTCCATATACTTTCTAAGTTATGACATCATTTCAAAAACTTAACCTCAGGTTAAGATTTGATGTTGACGCCGCCGCCGCCGTCGCCGTCGCCGCCGCCGCCGCCACCGTCGGAAAAGCGGCGCCTATAGTCTCACTTTGCTTCGCAGGTGAGACAAAAAATGGGGAATTCGACACGGCCCGTGGATCACAAACGGGAGTAGATAGAATAGACGTCGCAGATGCGGGAAATATGCTGTGTTTTTTACCTATAGGTCATCATGGTCTTGGAAGTTCGACAATGTTCTCTGTTTACACACAAGAAATGGGCGAGTCTGACTCGGCTCGCGGGTCATACTGATCGCGTTTACACAGCAATAAATTGCCGTGTTGAGCACGGGCTGCGTGTCGAACCTCCGCGCGCCGAGTCACTGTGTAAACACGGTAATAATCGGCAAATTGCCTATTATGATTGCTTATAGGCCCTAATTGCACTTTGAAGCCCAACTGAACAGGGGTCTATACAGAATTGTCGCATAAATTATTCATTCATCTTTTTATTTAAAAAGGTTTAAATTCGTGTGGGGAATGTTGCACTTTGTCTTCAAACATGTCAAACGAGATCTCCAGAAGCCGTTGCATTAATAGACAAGGCCCCTTGTCAGATATGACGCGTTCATCAGAAACCGAGCGACTAGTAAAGAAAAGACTAATATGATATTGAACAAACCCAGGTGAAAGAGCCATTCACTGTGCCTTTGGGAACCTGAATTGCAGCTCAAGTCGCTCGATTTTGCATTCACCCGCATTTCGTCAAGGCACCGGACGGTTCGTCAGGCTCTCTTCTTCAACCGCTGGTCTCCTTTCAGCCAGTATATTGCCGAAGAATATAGCTCAGTCGAGAGGTGTTATCAAAATGCTTCAAAAGGTTCGTATAATCCCTCCCTACTTCATACCATTACCGTAATTCTAATTATTATTACCAGATATCAACAATTTTCCTAGAGCGGTCAAAACCTTCCGGCACCACGGAAATTGAGGATAGTGAAAAATAGGGCACTCGAGAAGAATGAAGAAAAATTGAAGGTCCATATCGGTCAGCTGTTCAAGTTGGATGGTTCTGCACATGTCATTGGTTACGACTTCAGCTATCTGTAACATAAAAGAGAGAATTAGAGAGAGAGAAAGGAGTTACAGAAGAAAAAAAAAAACCCGAAAAGCATTGGAAAGAAAGAGAGAGGGTGGGAGAGGTAATAACCGGGGAGGGGGGAGGGGATAAGAACAAATCGTAAGTGGTTCAATATTTACAAAATACAGCCCCCGTTGAAAAAAATCCTTGCTACGGGACTGTTTATATATATATATATATATATAATGCGAAATTAACAAACCATTTATTAAGTTCTCCAAACGGTTAAAGAGAAAGTTCACCTTAACGAATGTTCTTGTAAAAAAGCAGAAAAATAATGATAAAAAAGATATTGGTGAAGGCTTAAGAAAAAGCCATTGTAAATAAAAACAAGTGGAATGCCTCTGGCCGTCTCACCTGCATCACGCAGTTCAATATAGCAGCAGTGCTGACTTTGAATACTACTCTAACTCGCACAAGATGTTCAGTGATACATGGTTACTCTTATGTCCACTTTTTATGAACTAGACCAATAAACTTACAGAGATATGATGGTTATTCAACAAAAAAACCCAACATGGCCAAAGTTCATTGACCTTACATGACCTTTGACCTTGATTATGTGACCTGAAACTCGAACAGGATGTTCAGTGATACTTGATTACTCTTATGTACAAGTTTCATGAATCAGATCCATAAACTTTCAAAGTTAGGATGGTAATTCAACAGATACACCCAATTCGGCCAAAGTTCATTGACCTTTGACCTTGGTATGTGACCTGAAACGCGCACAGGATGTTCAGTGATACTTGATTACTCTAATGTCCAAGTTTAATGAACTAGACCAATAAACTTTCAAAGTTATGATGGTAATTCAACAGATACCCCCGATTCGGCCAAAGTTCATTGACCCTAAATGACCTTTGACCTTAATCATGAGACCTGAAACTTGCACAAAATGTTCAGTGATGCTTGATTACTATTATGTCCAAGTTTCATTAATCAGATCCATAAACTTTCAAAGTTATGATGGGAATTCAACAGATATCCCCAATTCGGCCAAAGTTCATTGACCCTAAATGACCTTTGACCTTGGTCATGTGACGTGAAACTCATGCAGGATGTTCAGTGATACTTGATTAACCTTATTTCCAAGTTTCATGAACTAGGTCCATATATTTTCTAAGTTATGATGACATTTCAAAAACTTAACCTCAGGTTAAGATTTCGATGTTGATTCCTCCAACATGGTCTAAGTTCATTGACCCTAAATGACCTTTGACCTTGGTCATGTGACATGAAACTCTAATAGGATGTTCAGTAATACTTGATTAACCTTATGGCCAAGTTTTATTAACTAGGTCCATATACTTTCTAAGTTATGATGTCATTTCAAAAACTTAACCTCAGGTTAAGATTTGATGTTGACGCCGCCGCCGCAGCCGCCGCCGCCGCCGCCGCCGCCGCCGCCGTCGCCGCCGCCGTCGGAAAAGCGGCGCCTATAGTCTCACTTTGCTTCGCAGGTGAGACAATAAAGGTATTAAAATCATTTTTTTTTAATTCGTGACACAATATGAGAGCAGCTTCCCAGACGTCGTTTATTAAAATACCAGATGAAATTTCATATTATATACAAATGAAAATTGTTTCACTTTTGCAAGAAAAAAAAATCTTTTGGTCATTATGAACCATTGAAAAAAGAATTACGCGTTTGATATTGCACAATTATGGGATAATTGCTTATATACGACGTCACAAAGCAAAAGCCTCACATATTACCCATTCAAGAAGTATCTCCTTCGAGGCGATCAGTTTGAAAGCCTTCCTTGCCGCCTTCAAATCAATATCCAAGTCGTTATCGGCATGTGGCCTAAAATAATGACATTGAAAAATTGATAAATGCTATAGGTTTGACCCTCAGCTCTTGATTTATTATTCACTAGCATCATTAGATTTATTTGACTGGACGCGGGTTTTGAAGTTTAACCAATATTTTTTGTCACTCTGGGCTAAATAAAATCTCTGATTGTAATAACTTTTCTGGGAAGGGTTGATATTCTATTAATTCTTGATATAATAAAAAAAATATTATGTTGGTTGTTTTTATACTTATTTAAGTTCCGACTTCAACGACATCATGGACCTTTACAGGGCCGACCCTGTTTAATTCTTATCCACGGAGTGAAAGGCAGACGCCAGTGGCCACCTCCAGCATATTCAGGGGCAACCTAAAACAGTGTCTCTTGATTCCTCTTGACCAACAACCAAAAGATTGTCATGAATCCTTGTTCTTCTCTTACTCTAATTTGCTCTAAAGCGCATTGAGCATTTAATTAGATGGAGAGTGTACCATCAAATTCAATGGCCCGAATTCACAAAGGTGGTTTTTAAAACCAGCGGTTGAACCTACGGTTCATGCAAATTTCCTGTATAAATTACAATTTTTTTACCGTGTGTATTTAAAAAAATGTTCAGATGCGCACTTTTGTCACAGTGCCCCAATTTGACGCCTTTTGCCGTGTTTATCCCGCTATTTTATTCAGGAGTCAACTCTTCAAACAGTGGACTTGTGAATGAAAGTAGCCCCCCCGGTACTTTACCTTTATCAATTCGATGTATTATTATCATTTTCGTCATTATTTTCATTCGAATAAATCAATTATATTATGTAAATTAGAATCAGATTTAATGTTACCCTGCCATTGGGAAAGATGCATTCAAACATGCCGGTGATGAGAATATCTCCCTCGCTTCTTTGATTGGCTCGCTGCTGTTTGTTTCCATGGGGATGGTTTCGTCAACCTCACTCAAACTCTGGAGCAGCTCATTTGAGAGAATTGGCATCTCATTTTGACGATCCTGAAACATATGAGATTTATTTAAACAAAGATTTTTTTTTTATTTACCAATATTAAAACAGATACATATAAAATTACAACATAGTATATACATGATGAAATTACATTGAAGTGATTGCTTGGATCATGCAGCTACTGTAAGCTATTAAGTCGCAACTTTTTGACCGAGGGGTCCATTTGATTAAAATAAACAAGATAACATTAGTAGGGGGCATATTTACGAAAGCTTAAAGAACTTTTCCCCAAGAATAGCAAGGTTTTTTTTCCTGTACCAAGCAAGCATCTCCTCATAGCAAGGTCCATATTATTGTGGCGATCAATGGATCATGATGGCTTAAAATGCATTTCATTCAATCGTGTATGAGATAATGTGTTTCATGATAAACTTAAAGGACAAGTTCACCCTCACAGAAACTTGGTTTGAATTGAAAGAGGAAAATCCAACAAGCATTGAAAATTTCATCAAAATCGGATGTAAAATAAGAAAGTTATGACATTTTGAATTTTCGCTTGATTTTACAAAAAAAACTATATGCACATCCTGGTCGGTATGCCAATGAGGGGACTGATGACGTCACCAACTCAATACTTCTTTTGTATTTTATTATATTTCAGGAGTGGATTTTACTTTTCAATGCACTTCACTGTGAAATAGTGCTAAACACTATGGGAAATACCAACTCAACTTTTTTTGTCATGTAGAAATGGGATAATTTGCTGCTCCCATGTAATATCAAAATGTCAACACTGTGAGAAAAAAAATTAAAACTCTGTTCTCCTTCGTTAGATTTCCGCCTACAGGAGGGATAAATCAAGGATTGGGAGCAGGAGGTATTTACTGTAATGAAGGGGTAGGAGATGATCTTCAAAAATCCATAAATAAAATTAGTTCATTGAGAAAACCGGCCTTTATTTTCTGGTCTTAAAGGAAAATGAAACCTTTGGAACAAAATAGCTTGTGTGAAAACAGAAAAATCGAAGAATCCGGTCAATCAACACAAGTTTGAGAAAAATCAGACAAGTAATCAGGGATTCGATTTTAAGGCGCGCGAGAGCGATCGCGCGCTACATGCGCGCCTTAATCCATTTTTGGTAGCGCGATTAATAGCGCGCCTCGCGATCGTTGACCTGCGCGGAAATGCCTAAAGTCGCCCTTGAAATCACCCCAAATCATGCTTATTGCCGAGTGAATAACAACTCAATATGCTCGAGCTCTGCTTACCATTTAAAATAATCCAAAAACCAACACTCAAAGTCATGAATAATCCTTAAAAATAGCGCGAGTAGCGCAGTTTCAAATGCCGACGTTGCGTTATTTTTTCTGTACCACGTATTTCCATACACATGGTACCAAGTACGGAAAAAAAAATCAATGCAACGGTCGGGAAACAGTTGCATGTATAGGGGTCCATTATGACTACCACCATGTGCAATTTCGAATGCACATGTTTCCCCTACAGATATCACGATTCTGTGATTAAATAATTCGAATTACACAGGAAATAAATCCCTGCGACTTGTAACCTAGCATTGGTGAGTTGTCATTCGGCTTTGCTTTTCAAAACGGCTTAGGCCTATTAACTTTCAAAATAAGTTACCTTATTTATTAATTATGACTAAAAAATCATTTATTTTCTTTTTCTAAGGGATGAGGTATTATATCAGACAATAAATCATCAAACAAAGCTCCATCTATTTTACAAGGCTGGCGGCCCAGCTCACGCATTGGCGCTTTTACTAGCTCGCCAGTTAGAGCTCTGTCTCTGCCAGAGCTCTGGGGGACAATTCACTCAGTAAAGGCCTCAATGATGGTGATTTTCTGTTTCAGACAGAGTTTACATTTCATGAATATTATTCAAAACTGCCAATAAAGTTTGATGATTTCTTCATTGTCATGTATATTTAAGTTCTTAATGAATACATTCTCACCGAATTTAGACTCCCCAATAGAGAAATGAAATTTTCATGGAGATCTGCGTTTTCAAAGAACTTCAGGAAAAGTTAGGGGATGTGGGCCTTTATTACATGTACATGGCTGAGTACAGGGTATTTGTACTGGAATAGATGGAGTAGAAATTAGATATTGAATTCATTTATATCCAAGTCCAACTCACAGTCACACACACACACACGCACTCACCCACATCCACCCACACACACCCACATCCAAGATTCTAAGCATGAAAAATAACTTTAAAAATCATACAATATTGAATAAAAAGTAATAATTCATTAATAAGTGAACAGGTATCAAGTCACACACACACGCACTCACCCACACACACCCACATCCAAGATTCTAAGCATGAAAAATAACTTTAAAATCATACAATATTGAACAAAAAGTAATAATTCATTAATAAGTGAACAGGTATCAAGTCACACACACACGCACTCACCCACACACACCCACATCCAAGATTCTAAGCATGAAAAATAACTTTAAAAATCATACAATATTGAACAAAAAGTAATAATTCATTAATAAGTGAACAGGTATATCCAAGTCCAACTCACAGTCACACACACACGCACTCACCCACACACACCCACATCCAAGATTCTAAGCATGAAAAATAACTTTAAAAATCATACAATATTGAACAAAAAGTAATAATTCATTAATAAGTGAACAGGTATTCCTCAAAATACAAAAAGTAGCATTTAAAAAGAGCCCCCGAAATGCAAAAGTAGCCCCCGAAATTTGCCAAAAAAATTTAAAATGGAGCCCCTGAAAAAAAAAATTGTTAGTTACTTAACTTTAAGCCAAAGTCAAAACCTAACTCAAACAGGTTTTGATAACACACAATCTAATTACAAAACATTGTAAAACGATTACAAATACTTCCTTTGGTTGTTGATTGTAACTTTATAGTACATACATTTCCTCAATGATCCTTACCTCCATCTGTTTTGTTAATTGGACAAAAAGCTCCCCTTGTATGATGAAGAAGAGCTTTTTGCAGTGCTCCTCTACCGCTCTCCTTAAATGATCTAGAGCTATTTATTGCTCCCCTCATAGTTATAAAACTGAGTCCCTGAAGTAATCATGGTAATGAGAAAGTTGTGAGCATTTGAATATTGCGATCACTAATGCTATAGAGATCCTCAAATTGGCAATACGACAAAGATGTGTTATGTCACTTGCAAACAACTCGACCCATTACTTTAGCATGTATTTCACTTAAATTGCCTCTTTTATTAAGTCTATCAGTAGATCATGTTTTCTTTCTATAGGAGGGCATGACATACAGGTATTTAAAGAATACATCATGGATAAAGAGTTCATCATAAGAAAAACTAAAAAGAGACATTTGGGGGGGATTTTATAGTCCATCAAAGGGAAAGTTGTTCACATGTGACATCACACATCCTTGCCGAATTGAGGATCTCCATAGCATTAGTGATTGCAATATTCAAATGCTCATAACTTTCTCATTATTTGTCCAAAATTTTCTCAAACTTTCGTTGATCTGTCTCTTTGATTTCTCTTTTTTTTCACACAAGCTATCTTGTTCTAGAAGTTTCATTCTCCTTTAAGGATTGAGAGCAGGAAGTATTTATTGTGATGAAAGGGTGGGAGATGATCTTTAAAGGGGTGGTCTGGGCTGAAAATGTTCATAGTCTAGTAGATAGAGTAAAATTCACTGAGCAAAATACCGAAAATTTCATCAAAATCGGATAACAAATAACAAAGATATTGAATTTTGAAGTTAAGCAATATTTTGTGAAAACAGTTGTCATGAATATTCTTTAGGTGGGCTGATGATGTCACATCTCCACTTGTTCTTTTGTATTTTATTACATGAAAATAGGTGTATTCAAATTTTTTCCTCCAAGAACTAGAAAAATTGGATTGACAACTGATTTAGTGCATTAGATATTTATTGCTGCAACTTATTTTATTATAAGGGAGACATATTATTCACACAAGTATGAAATAATGACAACATAATGATTTTATGTAATAACATAAGAAAACGGAAAGTGGAGATGTGACATCATCAGCCCACCTAATGAATATTCATGACGACTGTTTTCACAAAATATTGCTAAACTTTGAACTTCAATAACTTTATTATTTGTTGACCGATTTTGATGAACTTTTCAGTATTTTGCTTAGTGAATTCTACTCTATCTATTAGGCCATGAACATTTTCAGCCCGGACCACCCCTTTAAAAATCCATCAATAAAATTAGTTCATTGAGAAACCTGGCCTTTATTTTCTGGTCTTAATGAACGTTCGTCACATTTGCTTAGCGCCCTTTCGCTCGATGCATTTCAAGGTAGAAATACATCACCCCTACCTTCGTTGAACTTGAGGTCAGCATGTAGTTTTGGAAGAATTGCGTGAAGAAAGAAGGGAGCGGGGGTATGAGCCAAGTCAACCAACGACCCACGGAACCAGATTCAGAACCACTACACCGCAACGCTTTGTCATGCAATATGACGTAGAGTAGCCTCCTTTCACTATTGTTTCCTGATTGGTGAATATTAGAAAGAAATAGTGTTAGTATGTCTGAATGCATTTTTCTTCATAGCCATATAATTGTTAAAAATATTTTTTTTTGTCACACCATTGTCACCGACGAAGACTTTGCCTTTCATTTTTAAAAGAGCTCCGTTTCAAAATGTATGATTTCAATTTATTCTCATTTTATATATATATATATATATATATATATGTGTGTGTATATATATATATATATATATATATACATATGTGTGTGTATTTATTTATTTATAACTCAAATAAGACAAGTGCAAAACACCATATAAAGAGTGTTCACTATTATGTACTGGAGCAATAGAGTGAGGGGGACCAGCGTTCTTGCTGTTCCTACAGAACTGTAGTGCATGAAGTTACACTAATTTATACATATATGTTATATATATATATATATATATATATATATATATAGATAGATAGATAGATAGATATAGATATATATATATACATGTATATACGTGTATATCAAAGTTACTTGAAAAAACGTGGAGATGAAAGCTACTTCGTGTATAGCCTCTAGTCAAGAAATGAAAAAAAATCTTTCGTTAAAGGTCAAGTCCACCTCAGAAAAATGTTGATTTGAATCGA
This sequence comes from Lytechinus variegatus, assembly GCF_018143015.1. Lineage (NCBI taxonomy): Eukaryota > Metazoa > Echinodermata > Echinoidea > Temnopleuroida > Toxopneustidae > Lytechinus > Lytechinus variegatus. The sequence continues at coordinate 30,566,641 of NC_054755.1, forward strand.
TAAAGAAAAAATCAGACAAGCACCATGCTGAAAATTTCATCAAAATCGGATGTAAAATAAGAAAGTTATGACTTTCAAAGTTTCGCTTATTTTTAACGAAATAGTTATATGAGCGAGCCAGTTACATCCAAATGAGAGAGTCGATGATGACACTATTTGTTTTTTATTGTTTGAATTATACAATATTTCAATTTTTACAAATTTGATGATTAGGACCTTCTTGTCTGAAGCACAAAATGTTAAAATAATGGAATTCCACGTGTTCAGGGAGGAATGAAACTTCATTTCACATGACATTGACGAGAAAATAAAAATATTTTATATAATACAATAAAAAAGAAATAATGAGAAGTGATGTCATCAGTTCCCCATTTGCATATTGACCGAGATGTGCATATAACTGTTTTGTGAAATGAAGTGAAACTTTAAAATGTCATAACTTTCTTATTTTACATCTGATTTTGATGAAATTGTCTGTGTTATGCGTTTTGACTTTTTCTCTTTTTATTCAAATCAAGTTTTTGTTGGGGTGGGGGAAAAAATCTCCAAAATTATATATTTAGCACTTATTAAGCATGCTAAGACAAGGGCGTAAAAGACATATTAAATTACCGATTTTTGGAATCTTAAACAGTTTGATGTCGATATCATCATGTCCTGGTGGCCATTCTGGAAGCGCTTTGGATCTGAAAGCATCCCCAAATGTTGTTTCCTCTAATGAATCAAGTCGCGGGCATTCAGAAGCTTTGCTAGTGTCCAGAAGAAGCGGCTTTCCGCCTGACTGATGGATCAGGAACGTATGCCGACTACAGGAGCAATAACAATATTAATATCATAAGGACGATTATCAATGGCGGGTCCAGGTGGGGCTCATCCGGCCCTAGTCTAGATCTGGACGTTTGTAAATATTTGTTTGGAAAGCTCTGCACTCACTGCGCGTGCGCACACCACACACAGACCCATACACCCCCACGGTGTGTGTGTGAGGGTGGGGGTGTATGTGTTTTCCAAACAAATAACTACAAACGTCCAGATCTAGACTTATCCGGCCCGTGCCTGCCTCCCCCCTCCCTTTTAGATTGACTTGATGATTATAAAATTTCATATTTCCCACTTTTTCTTTTTGTTTTCTCTTCTACTTTCTTGGTCGTGGTATATTTTCGGGGCTTCTCGTAAGGGGGAGGGGTGGTCCTCGAGACTAAAATTTTAAGTATACATTTAGCTTTACTGCTACAATAACACTAGGTATAATACATGTAATTGATAAAACAATATTGCGAGCTGAAACTTGAAAATTTACCTGAAAATTAGCCATTTTGAGGACTCTTGAAGAATTAGATGGTTATTTTGCCTTTGTACACGGTCTCTTTTGCATTTCGTATCTCGACGGTTAAATAAAATGTTTAATATGCACTCTTGAAATGTTGGTCAATATTCTGTCCACACTACAAATGGTAGTTATGCGTTGGGTGGAAGCTACACAGAATGTGTTGAGAACTACCCAGAGATAGATACATTTTTGAACCAATTGTTGTGTGGACATTATCTTGCCAAAAATTTTAGGGCGTGTCGACTTTGCAAGATAAATTATATAAAAGTGGCACATTACAGTTTTGGTGGTTTGTTTAATACAATACCCAGATGATGTTAAAGATGAGAAGCAACAATCACTGTCTGTTCGTTCCTGACTCATCTCTGGTTTAAACCTCTGTCGGACTGAATGAATTTTCGCACCCTTCCAAAATACCTCCAGTTCGCCGGTCTGGGTTCAATACAAATAAGAAAATGGCGGAAAATGTGAATTTATGCCGTCTGTCGTTTTTCTTTGATTCAACATTTATACAGGGGCGGAGTGTAAAGTGACAATGGGGGCAGCACGTGTAAACTTTGAAGAAAAAAAAAACTCGAAAGCGGGGGAGAGAAGCGACCGGCCGAGCTAGTCATTAAGGCGCTTTTGCATTTTGTTAAGTAAAATCGATAGATTTTGTGCATACTTTTGGTGAATTGTGAAATTCTGCAGTATAAATTTCAATTTTTTAAATGTCGGGGGGGGGGGGGCAACTGTCCCTGCCACCCCCCCCCCCCCACTGCATACGGCCATGATCTTAAAACAGAAAAAATGGCTAATCTACCCCACTCACATGACTTGTGAAACTTAAGGCACGTAAGATTACTTTTAGAAGTTTTTTCATTATTAATTGCACTTGCAGAAGGAAGCAGAACGGCGCAAAGAACCCGGGCGCTTTTTTCAAAAAAAAATCCTGATATAAAGAAGGCATGAGAAGGCAAAGGGGCACTCGTTAGCACATAAGACAGGTCCTTCTCAGGTGAAAGGGGCACAGGGCATGTACATGAGAGGCACTTCACTGATTCGAAATATGGTAACACACAACATAGGTCCTTCTCAGGTGAAAGGGGCACAGAACACGACGGTGAGGGGGCATTTTTAGAGACGAGAAAAAAAATCACTTATACGAGAAAGGGCACTTGGTAACAGCTAAAAAGGGTAATCTTTCGATGAAAGGGGCACAGTACACGTTCGTGAGGGGGCATTTTTCTTTCGTAAAAGGGGCACTTTTTCAGTGCTTCAAAAAGTGGGGGGCACTGTGCCCCCGGTCCCACAGGATCGCCGCCCCTGCATTTATACATTCAACATTTAGAGAGAATTTCTTGAGAATGGATTAAAACAAATGATAATGGCCTTGTGCTAGCTTGACCGTTTTGTCCTCTTGAAGTACCTGTTTTTGTTTATTTCCAAATCGTCTGATGCTAATTCGTCCAATTGCCAACGCGTATATCATCATTTGGTCTAACATCAGTTCGTCCACTATCCACATGGTCTAAATGCCAATTCGTCCACTCACCATTTCGTCTAATAACCAATTGGGTCAATAGCCGTTTAGTCCATATACCATTTGGTATAACTGGACTGGTGTTAATAGTGCAAAATGAATGAAGTTGAAATCACAGATCAGTGATTGAAAAGGATATTAGATCAACTGATTAGGAGACGAAATGGTCATAGACGAAATGGTGATGAGGCGAAGTGATGATTGGGCCAAATGGTTAGGCCTATTAGACTAAATGGTTGCTAGACGAAATGTCGATGGACGTAAAGGCATTAGACTATCAAAATGAAAGTAGACCATATGGTGAGTAGACAAGTTGGCAGTAGATGCATTGGCAATTTACCCACTTTTTGGGGGGGAGGGGTGGCACAAAAGAGAGCGTTGTAGTTATATCCGTCAATGCACTGATCATTACATTAACGCATGCACGGCAATGGCTTCAGCCTCTAAGATGGCGGCCCGATGACGTCAATTCAAGAAATAGACTGTGATATACTAGCTTGTATACACTCATCAGTCCTGCAATGATCCATTGACATGATCGACTGACTTTAAGTGATGTCGTCCATTAATTCCTACCTCGTACAGGAGAGTCGTAGAGTTGTTAGTACAGATAGCGTTCTTCACTCCCTTCTTAACAAACGCAGGAAATTCCTCATCTACGTAGGAAAAATAGGATGGGATATGTTAGACTGTAAAATTAGTCAGGGGGTGACTACGGGGGGGGCACGCCCCCCCCCCCCCCTCCATCGGGTGGGAAAAAAAGAGGGAGAAAGAAAGAGAAACGTAGTGGGGGGAGAAGAAATTGTTTTATTATATTTTATTATAATGTATCAATAATACTCATCATATTATATTACATAGGAAATATCTTTTTCATAACTTTTATGAAACATAATCTGCGTAGGGCCTATGAGTTTATCATCCCTGGTGATCGCAATATCTGTTTAATGATCTTGTACTAAACTATCCCGTTTTCAAGTCAATATACACCAAATATATTTCCTTGCACTTCGTGTTATTATTCTATTTTTATAAAATGGCATATGCTTCTTTTGCATTAGTACTTAGAATGATTCTCCCCTTTAAAGCTCTGAATATTAAACATTTCAAGTTCGTGCTTACGTTCGCTTTAATAGATTGGTGATATACTATGTCTGATCGTCATGAATTCCTAAACACAGTCCTTAAAATGTCCCTTTTTCTGGTCTGAATATTTGGTCTTAATATTTTCCTCATTTGGTTAGTGAAATACGTATGGTCCTAGTGAATCCTACCACCAAATCATAGAATGCCCCTCTTCAGATCTGAATTTTAACATGTACATAATTATAACGTTTAAAAAGTGCTTCTTATGTCTAGGTGTAATTCTAACAAAATCAGCGAGCACTTGGCGCTCGCATTAGATGACTATGTCGTGTATGAGATATGTATGCTATGCTCTTCATGAATTCCTATGTCCTTAACATGTCCCTAGTTGGGGTCAATATATAAAAAACTTTTAGCTTGCGCTTCGCGCTTGCAGTTATGTTTAATGAGATAAATACGTATCATGATTTAAAAAGTGTGCTCATAATTAGGCCAGAATATCAAAATTGTTATCTCACGCTTCGCGCTCCCATTATTTAATCAATGACATACATTTCCTTTTCATGGCAGTCTTTAAAATGTCTCTATTAGGTCAGTATACCTTGCAATTGAGTGACTAAACTTGTTTGCAGGTGCCCCCCCCCCCATGCCACGACCCACGGTACGCCACTGAGCATAGTCTAACTAGAACAATAATACACAAAAATCGAGCATTGATGCATATGGAGGAATAGGACAAGGACTGGACCTGATCTACCATAGCCATTTTGAGATTTCTGGTGTCACTGGGGATCAGCTCCGACTGTTGGCCTGTGTATTGTATTAAACATCATCGTTAAGCATCATCTTCATGCTTTGTTTTCTACATCGTTCAGTATTAGCGAGAATGTATGGGTGGCCGAAAGGGTCAAATCATTCTGTTTATTTTCATCCTATTAATCTTTAGTCCTTTTGGCCGCCCATAAGAATGCGTTCGGTCATACGATGATATCTGAACCGATCACAGCACAGAATTTCAAAAGCCTGTTTTCTTATAAGCTTGAATGATATTCTATAGGCATGATCATGGTAGGCATGTAATAAGCAAAACTATTTCATACTTGTATTTTACAACTATCTGAACGAATAAATGAAAACAAAACAAGCCACTCTTATCTGAGACCATTTCACAGCTACATAATTTGAAGCAAGAATGATGAACATTTTTTTTTTTTTTTAGGTACCGTTTTGCTTCAGTTGTTTGCGTTGTCCGTCTGCGTCAAAGCCCCAAACATATGCATCACCAGCATCGGAAACAACGAGGGTGTGATCGCCCCCAGTGGCAATATGTTGAATTACCATACCACTCGGAAGACCTTCGACTAAAGACGGACAGCGGGTACGTCGCTTCACCTTAGTTCTTCCCCAAGAATACAAGCTCCCTCCTATAAATAGCAACGACAAATTAGCAACGTAAAACTATCAAAAGTATAATTTCAAACAATACATGATTATAGAAAATATCAATGATAATTGATTTTCATGATGAGTGTTGTGGCACAGTGGATTAGTCTCCTGAAACAGAGATTCTTGGGTTCGAATCCCAGCCCTGGCGTAATTTTCCTTCGGCAAGAAATAGATCCACATTGTGCTGCACTCAACACAGGTGAGGTTAATGGGTACCTAGCAGGAATTTGATCCTTGAACTCGTTGAAACGCAGTGCGCGTAACAGCTGCTCTGCTAAAAGCGAGGGGTAATTATGCCGCTTTATTTTAGAGCTTAACGATTTCGGGTAACGTAAGTGTTCAGTACTACACTGTAAAAAATGAAGTGCTAATTAAATTTAGAACTTACAGTGCTTGTATAGTGACTGCACTACAAGTGCTGTTTTTCTAGTTCAAAATTTAAACTAGAAAATAAGCACTCGTAGTGCAGTCACTATACAAGCACTTTAAGTGCTAAATTAGCACTTCGTTTTTCTTCAAGGTAAGTGTTCAGCCCTATATGACAAGTATGATAATTAATATTATTATCATCATTATTATAAATTTGTTTAAGATGACGATAATGACATGTGAGTCCATTATCTGTGTTAAAAGAAATATTCAACCCTTAATCAGAACATAATGGGATACTGACGCTATAAACAGTCGTTTAGAAAAGAAAATCAAATGCAGCACACGAGAACCCGTTTATATGCACTTTGATTGCTGATAAATGAGCAGAATAAGCACGGAATTCATTTTTTGGGGGAAAATTAATACTGTCCCACACATGCTACCCTGTGTTAGCGATCATCAGAATTATCGGTTTCAGCTTAAATATCAAGAATTCACAAAGATAAGTTTATTTCAATGTACCAGATCTAGATCTATGAGAATATCATATTAACCTTGATTTTGAAGACTTCCTCATGAAATAATTGTTTGCTGCAACTATACTGTATTTTACCTTCTGACTTGATATTTCATTCCATCTTCATGGAATCAAATTATACAGCGCGTATCAAAAAAAGTTTACACTTTGAAAAAGCCCTGGGAATTAAAAATATACTACATGTCGGTAATTTGTTAACATACTATCTTCGGTTTGGGTCTCATCTATCCAATGAAAGGAAAGGTTTTGACAGAATATAACACTTGGGTGAGCACTGTCTGTTTTTGTAAATCTCGCAGAAATCTGTTTGCGCAGAAATGCTCGTTTTCACGCTGTGCCGAGGGGAAAGGGCGAAATCAAACTTACCCTGCACAACATATCTCATACATTTCCCTTGCACTTTTAGCATTTTTAATATTTTGCCACCCAAATTGAAATTTCAACACTAAGTAAGCACAACCTTCACCCTTTTTGTGCCAGCTGGATCTGAGGACATAACTAAATTTGAATAAAAGATTATATCAGACATCTCCAGCATTTTTTCACTATGTTTTTATCATTTAAAGTTACATTTCATTTTTCATTTAATACTAGTTTCTCCACACTTTTTCCCAGCTTGACAATGATTAACAAAATGAAAATCAAGCCTAATCCATTTCATGTAAATCACAGCTCAGTGTAAAGCAAATATCGTCGATTGCCTCGGTGTGTGGGGTAGTGCGGTGGGGCGCAATGCACTCTCCAAAGTGTTTTAGGCAAGGAAACAAGTTTAAAAAGGTAAAAAATATCTTCAAATCAATATTGCTAGCTAAATCCATGTGTTCTTCATGATTCCGGTCTACTTTTATTAGTTCTACACAAATCATTTTTCATTTCATTTATTTTTTCCGCTAAACGGATAATTGTATAACTTGACAATTCTTACAACAAACATAAAATTCACAGAATAACATAACAATGAACATACCAGTAACATAATAACATGAACATGAACATAATCATCGTGATTGTACTGAGTTATAAAATAAATGTAATGTATACATGAATTAAAATAGATGACTGTGCTGGCATAGCTATTGAGCATTTATTTATTTATTCAGCTATTTATTCAATCATTTTTTGGTTGATTATATCCTTAATGTTTTTATGGTATAAACGTTGTGAATATATATTATGCATTGAATATTATTTATTTTCTGCATTCTGAAAGTGATATAATTAAAGCTGTGGCTAAATCTTGGTTTTACATCTTCTTACATTTTTCACTAACTTTCAAAAGTAAGTGGTGCTCACTCAAACGGAATTTTTTTTTCGACACTTATATCGTCATTTGCTTAAATGGATCTGTACCAATGTTAAAACGTGGAAAATTTTGTAGGATATGACAAATGTATGATTTCAAAAGATTTGTTCTAAGTGTAAACTTTTTTATATGCACTGTATAAAGCTAACTGCAAAATTATCACTTCATTAGTTGTAAATGTGCAGGTCAAAGGATTGCTGGGCTGGTCAACTATTGCTGTATTTGTTAAGGGGGGTCAAATTAAGGGAATGCTTGTCAAGGGTATACCGTTTTGTTTTTTATACTTATCATGGGTAGACGTGTGTGTGCGTGTGTGTGTGGTGAGGGCGTGTGTGCTGTGTGTGTGTATATATATATATATATATATATATATATATATTGATATATAGATATTTATTAATATATATATATATTAATATATATTATATATATTAATATATATATATATATATATATATATATATATATATATATATATATATATATATATGATGTATATAATATATATGATATAACAGATATTTACCTTGTGTAAGGGCGAGGGAGTGGTCATGCCCACATGCTATTTTGATGACCTTTTGGTTTGAAAGTTCAGTGATAAGCCTGGAAAAGAGGAAACAAGTGAACAAAGATGATATTAATTGAACTTGTATTTCAATTTTCAAAGGAGAAACATTGCATTCGCGATGACCTCATCCGATCATAAATGCAATCTACTTTATTCTCTCCGACTACCAGGCACGACCTTTTAAGAACAATCTTTGTTTACAATATAGTACAAGGGGTAGGTATTACCCCCTTATTGAACCCCTCCCCTTTTGAAAGTAAGGATGAAAATAGCAATGTCCGTTTTCGGAGTGAAGACTCTCTTTGTCACAAAATAAGTTTCCGTTTGTAGAATGGCGATCATTTCTAACGTTATTATCATTTGTTTTGCCTTTTGTTATTATTATTATTGTTATTATCATTATTATTATCATTATTATTATTATTATCATTATAATTATTCCTATTATTATCATTATAATCATTATTATTATTATTACCATCATCATCATTATATCTTACACGGTAGGCGCAAATACCGCACTATGCAATATAAAGCAAATCAATTAAATAAACTTCAAATACAAAGTCAAAAATAAATGTTGCAGTAACGCAAAAATATTTAGACACTGAATGCACCTGGGTCTGCCAGGCATTGGGCAAAGTTAATCAAATAACTGCAGTCCTCGGAACCGCCCTTATCGTAACCCATCCAGCTGAATCCAAAGGCCCGTATTCTGAAGTCGGGTTTAGCTTAAACTCAGGTTTAAAGTTGTGGTTTAAGTATGGACAGCCAATTGATACATGATCACTTACAGTATAAAGACATCATACTTCAGCTCATTCGGCTCTCAAATCATTTATAATTGTGTAGGAAGTAAAAATTAATGATTGTCTTCACCATCGATGAATCAGGAAAGAGCACAGTAAAGATGAGAAACATGTAACTTATAAAATTTTTGATACTTTTGGCTTTCCATACTTAAACCACAACTTTAAACCTGGGTTTAAGTTAAATCCGACTTCAGAATACGGGCCAAAATCGTACAATTGTGTGACATAATCATTGCATAAATTCGCAGTTTAAATTGCATATTTGAAGAAAAAAAAATTGTTAAATAAACGAGTGAAAAATAATATCATACAAAATGGTGGCTACATTCAACACTCATGTAGACAACAACACCTCAATGTTCGGCGAAGCCAGAGGGAAAAAAAGTATTGATGTTATATTTTATTACCTAACTTCACTTAAAAGCTTTAAACACTTTAAAATGTTTTATAAATATGTTCATTTTCTGGTGAAGTTCACTAACATTTGAGCACCACTGTATAAAGTTGAGAAAGAATATATATATGCACCCCTAAACAAACATCCATAATTTCCGAACCAATGCGAGTTTTTAATATATTTTTACATGAGCGTGTAGGTAATTGTATAAGCTACCCTCTGAGTAAATGTTATAGACGTATTTTATGTCTTGCTTCAGTAAGCACCACCTGAAGGCAAAATTGTCACTTTCCAAAAGTCACAAGCCAAATATCATGATCATGATTCCACTTTATTGGAACGAGTTCCACATTCTTATCATGAAAAATAGTCAGATGGCTTGTAAAAGGTACTTTCTAAAAGACGATACGAGATTTTTGGCTACATTTCACGGTTGAATAAACATTTACTATAATTTAAATTTTTTTTGCACATTTCTACGATATATATGATCGAATATGACAGTTATTTTGGGGAAGAGTATCTTTAAAAATATTCATCGTTTCACGGATCAATGAACATTTCATGAAAGTAAAAATACGAATTTCAAATATCATAGGCAAGTATTGTTTCATTTTGGTAACTGAAATGATTCAAATGCGTTTAATTAAAGATTCACGCTTGAATGAACATGTGGAATGTGATTAGCCCTCTTTTTACGTTATTGGAAAAAATGCAATTTGAGGGGTAATTAAGTAAATAATGGGTGCAAATACGCTTTCAAATACGAAATTTCATATTTTAAAATAAAAATATTCCTTTTAAAAGTTACAGCAATTTGATTTAGGGGGGACTCACTTATTTTGTTATATACATACTTATAGATAGATAGATATTATATAGATAGATAAATATATAGAGAGATATAAATACATATAGAAAAGAGTGAAGGGAGGGGCAGATGACACCCCCCCCCCTTCCCTCCGCGAGCATTCCATACAAACCCACCTTGGAGTGTGTTTCTCCTCCTTCTGTCCTTGATGGACCTGATTAGGTCTTTGTTTCTCATACATGTCATAAGAACGTCCGAGTTGCCCGTTATCATTCTTACCCCAACTGTAAACGCGACCACGGGCAGAGAGCGCGAGAAAGTGAGAACGGCCGCAGCTCACGTTCATGATTGCGTCGTCGTCGGCCGCTCCGGATGTCGGAAAATTCACCCTGACTGTTCAAAAAGTGTAAATCAATGTTTTCATGAAACTTCATTGAAAGAGTTCTGATATCATATGCAGGGGCGGAAATCTCTCCCAAAAGGTAGGGGGGACAAGGGGCTGAAAATTTTGACAAGCAAAAAAAAAGGTTATCACCCCCAATTTAAGGTCATTTCGACGAAACTAAATTTGACAAGCAAAAAAAAAAGGTTATCATCATCCTAAAATACATAGTTTATTTCGAATTTGAATGATGCATTTCTTACCATCATAAAAGACCACAATCAGTAGGGGGGGCATTTGATATTGTGCCCCCCCCCTACCGTCGAGTAGAGGGGACACGTCCCCCCCCCCCTCCTGGGATTTCCGCCCATGATCATATGACAAAATGAATGTTTTCATAAGATTTACTCTCTTATTGCTAAATGAGGACTAAATAACACAAGACCATATGTCTTGCTAATTATCTGATCAACCGCAACTATGGAAAGCCCGCAATCCAAACATTTAACATTTTCTATTATGATGGATATTGATGCAACTATATATGTGCGACTCTTTATTTTCGGACGGGGGGCATTGTGCAAATTATTTCTGGCTGTGTAAAAATTATAACATTGCTGGATTTCCATGGTTTTTTTTAATCGGATGAATAACAACTCTTTTTGAGAGGGGACCCAGTGCGTTTGCACAAAAGATCCACGTAACCGATCGTTCTAAATTCGATACTATTAAAATCCCCTTTCACATTTGAATTGTGACCTCAAAAGATCACAGAAAAAGGTTTCTGTGCTCAGATTAACCCAGCTATAACATTCCCAGTTCCAGGGGAATCCTTGTGTGGCTGTGTAATATTTAAAATGTCGACGTTATAACTTCATGTAGCTTCTTTGTGATTGAGCCAATCGCTAAAACATGCATGTGAAGGACTGGTGTAATAAACTGGGAAGTTTGTTTAATTCCATCTCATTTTCATTGGTCTTTCTTTTGCCATTTTGTGACTTTGGATTCAGAAACCGATCGATGTTAGGAATAGCCTCTCTGTGATGTAACCAACCTATTCTTCTTCTTTCAGTCTGGTACAGTCCGCCACTGGCGTATTATCGTACCTCTTAAAGGGGAAGTTCACCCTGACAAAAAGTTTATTGTAAAAATAGCACAAAAATAATAAAAAATATTGCCGAAGTTTTGAGAAAAATTCATGAAATAATTAAAAAGTTAATAGAATTTCAATTATTTGATTTGTGACGTCATATGCGAGCAGCATTCCTACAAAGCGAATGGTAAAAAAATCAATGAGATGTCATTTTCTCAAAAATTGAAAATGGTTTTCACTCTACCCTTTGTATATCAATAGACAAATCATTTCACACCCGATCATGAATAGAAAACAAAATTAAGTCATCAGGAACCATACAAAATTTGAAATTCATGCATTTTATATTACATAACACATGGGACAGCTGCTCGTTTATGACGTCACAAATCCAAAAATTTGAACTCTAATAACTTTCTTACTCTTTAACGGATTTTCCTCAAACCTTCACCAATATTTTTTACTATTTTTTCTGCTATTTTTACAGCAAAGTTTTCTTCAGGGTGAACTTCCCCTTTAATTGACTTGTACTTATAACTTAAGTTATCCTGTGTAAAAATTGTGCAGTGCCCTTGTAAAAGTTTGATCCGTTCCTTTTGGGAGTCAGTATAGCTATTATGGGAAATTCAAAGGGCAACAAATCAAGATGTAGCTATCAATATCAGTACAGGCAAAAATGATAAGAAAATCATCAAAAGAATGTATAAAGAAGATCGTATTACTCATACAACGCATAATTGCTGCATTTAGATGCAATTCTAAGTATACTATGTAGCCACAACCAAAATCTAAATTTCTAGTCTCATTATCACTCTTTTCGATAATCCCTATTGTTTTGATGGTTACCATATTTATGCTGTTTGCTGACATCTGACACATCACACGCATAGACACGCCCTTCCGACGTAACCATGACGACGGTCTCCGAGTTATTACAGACATCTCTTATCTGCTTCCCCTTGATGTGGTATTTCTTAATCACCATGACAACATCAAAATTGGTCCTTGATGCCATTTCTGTCCTGAAAGGGATACAATGTACAACGACATGAACGCGTAACGTTAGAGAAAGGTCGAAGAATTTATCGAGTTACGGCACCCGTGGGATCTGATATCTAATTTTGGGTTTTTAATGAAGTAGCGAAAATGGCAGAATATTCATGGTACCTTTAAACCTCATCGTCATTGCTGCAATCGCTATCGTCCGTCCCTACCATCGCTACCCTCATGGCCACCACAAAAAACAACAACAACGTCAACACACATCAGGCGCGGTTCCAGGATTTTCTGAAAGGGGCGCGTTTTTGTCCCACATATTTGACAAGCCAAACAAAGAAAATAACAGAGATCATCACTAAAAATGAGGGGGGGGGGTTCTCCAGAACAAACTCGATAAGCATACAAGAAGAATGAAAGGCTTACGAGAGAGAGAAAAAAGGCCACCATCCGGGGCCACCATCAACATGATCAACTTGTACGGACCTTCCGCCCCCGGCATCTGCACCTGATGAGGATCATCATCGGCATCACATCATCATCGTCATCATCATCATCGTTGTCATCATCATTATCATCATCACCACCGTCATGCACCTACCCCTCCCCAACCAATTTGCAAACTATAAATCGTAACACTAACGGAAGCTACAATATAATATAGCATCTTGTGGAGATCATTATTTCATATACAAATTGATGAATAGAAATGAACTGACAACGAAGAACAACGCTGGTATACAATATGATGAATGTTCCCCAATTAATCAAACATATAGGTAAAAACTCACAATTTCGCTCTGCCCCCTCACACCAAAAACAACTGCTAGCTGCAGTGAAGTTTTCCGGAGAGTGATCGATCAGATCGTGCTTTACGGAGATTTATATGGTTTGGTGTGGTAAAAGTGTGGACTGGGAATTCCCCTCTGTTGCGAAATGAGGACGTACCATGACCCAACGGTTTCATTATTCGTGTTAAAGGGGAATCCAACCCAAATAAAAACTTGCTTTTATAAGGAAGAAAAAATCAGACAAGTTGATAGGTGAAAGTTTGAACAATACTGGACAAACAACAAGAAAGTTACATGTATGAATTTTTAAAAGTTGTAAATATTGGTAATCACTATACACATGGAGACTTCAAATTGGCCGCATATGGGATGTCATAGTGATGTAAGGCAAGGACTACTCTTCCATGTACTCCAATACATATTATGGCTAAAATGTCATTTTTCCCAAAAGTTTTATTTCAAATTATATTTTTCTTTCATGAGGACATAAAACAATATACTACCTGGGTTATATTTAGATTACTGCCCCAGGGGAATGAGTACTTAGGAGAAAACCACAAATCCCTGATAATAAAGTACATGGCCTGTGGGAAAGTTGTCCTTGCCCCTTGTCATAATTTACTTACCCAGTTGCCAATTTGAAATTTACATAGTATTAGTGATCTCAATTTTAAAGAAGCTATAACTTTCTTATTGCTTGTCCGATTACTTTCAAACTTTCACCATTCTGTTTAATTTATTTTTCTCCTTCCAAACACAACATTTTATAGCCAAGGCTGGATTCCCCTTTAATAGCCAAATTGAATAGTTGTGACGTCGTGGATTCTATACGCAAATGCTAGCATTGGGATTCCCCGCTCTCTCTTACACAATAGGCAAGAACAGATCCAAGATTTCAGAATGGGGGGGGGGGGGTAGTCTGCCGGCATAGTCTCTGATTGGGGGTGGTCTTCTTTTTATTTGGCAACCAGTCAATTTGACTATTCTCGCCATCATAGATATTATATATTGACGTTTGTTGTCTTTGAAAAAAAAAGGAAATGAACAAAGTAAAATTCAAATATTTATTCCTTTTTTCTTTTTTTTTCTTTTTCTTTTCTATGTCTTTTTGTTTATAGGATATCTACTAGGATTTGAAGTCGAGTAGGTGTGTCTCACAATTCAAAACCAGGGCTTTTACTGAAACTGTGTTATATAGGCCCACTAGTATGCAAGTAAAACCTAGGAAGGAATTGAAAGAGAAAGAAATGAGGAAAATCACATTGAAACTCTGATAGATGGGTCTTTACACAAGGCTAGCATATGTTTTTTTTTATGTGATTTTGAAGGCTAGCATATGTTTTTACAAGTCGACACATATCGTTACCAATATCGCATATAGCATTTTCATTTCTTTCAAAGGAGAAAATGGGAGTGTTGAATCAAAATGATGTCTTGCTCAAGGACACTGGCACATGAGAGTAATTCAACCGCGCGCAAAGCATGCCGGACAGGCGTAAGTAAAGATCACATGACTTTATTGATTAAAATAATTCATTAAAAATAGATCAAATGTTTGTATATCAAAAGAAAAACGATCGACATAATGCTATGTTCATAATCTTTTATAATCAAGGCGTTTGGGAAGGCTAGACTGCATTTTTGTATTTCATTTTAATCATTATCACCCACAATGCAGTTCTGGTTTTTCTGGCGATGAACTGGCCGAAATTATGGTTAGTCTTATTTCAGGCCATTTAACTTTTGATTGAGCTGGTCAAGTACCTGATTAACATATCAAGTCTTAATGTACTGTTAATTGTGACTAATGTCAGTGAATTAAAGCAAAATCTATCGAGGGATTGATTTTTAATGATTTTTTGATGAGCTATGATATAACACGTGAGTGAATTGGGGTCTGTAATACTCATGTGTGCCCTATAGTGTCGAAATCGAAACCCAGACTTTCAATTCGATTTTTCCAACTTCGATTTTCAAAACGAGAGCGATCTTCTATGCAAACAAGTCACTGCCAGTTGCTTCAGGCTGCATCTTCAGACCACTTTCCCTAAGTGAATGGTTTTCACAGACTAGGGGAAGGAGGGGGTGGATTTATCAGTATAATTTTACAAGCAATGAGCCTAAATGGCGAGCAAAAAGGGAAAACAAATCCAATGTCCAAAGTCGGTTATCTATATCAAAAGAAAAACGGCAACAAAAGAGGTATAAGACAATAGTTTCATCCTAACTTCTGAAAGAAGCAGGGCATACCACAGGTTGACATGGTATGCTTTGAGTAAACAAATTAGTTCATCATAAAATAAGATCCCCCTTGGCTACCGGCCAACGACCGCGCTTGACGATGGGTACTTGTATGCCTCGGTCCCGTGGAGACAATAATATTGTCTTCATGTATATATATACATATTATATTCATGTTTGCATTACATATATATATATTATATTCATGTTTGCATACAAATAAACATATGTTTAAAGACCTATTTTGTACTGATCGCCGGGTTTTTCCACTCCATTGTCACTCGTAATGATTAGCACACAGTGCTATAATAAAGTACATATTATATGATTGTGGTGATTAATGACTATGATTAATGTCTTTGCCCTCAAGCGATAATAAAGGTTTCGCTCTCCAAGCGAAGGATTGCCTCGAACCTGCACTACGGGTAGCACTATCCAGCTGATTCTATGCATGTTTTTTCATTAATATTCAATATAGGTTTTAACAAAATTAAAAGATGATGCATTAAATCAGTGGTTAGTTCATTTTTTAGCTCTTAGAGGAAAAAATGAACAAGAATAATTTCATAATAATAAAATACATAAGAACAAGTAGGGATATGACATCATCAATTTGCTCGTTGAATATTCATGAAAAAACATGCATAGAACTGTCTCACCGAAATGTCATTAATTTGTTATTCCTTGTCCAATTTTGATCAAATTTGTACTTACTGAAGTTTCCCTTTTTGTTCAAATCATATCATTTTGAGCCAGAAGTACCCCTTTAATACTCGATTCTTGCAGAAAACAAATTTATTTCAATGACTGAGTCATTCACGGTAGTAAGTGAGTGGGTGGTATGGGGGCTTTGCCTCCCCCCCCCCCCGAAAAATTTCAACACCAAGGAAAAGGATGAAAAGGGAAAGTAAGGAAAAAAAGAAGGTTGAAATAAAACTAATTTTGCCAAAATCTATCATGAAATTTGTTATCAATATATCAAAATTGTCATTTTTTGTTTCCCCCTCGCGACTTTTTTTTAAAACCAAATGAGCTCCATACATCATGTTTGACCCCCTCAAAATTTTGGTTGAAAGTGCGACTGGATTCATTTTTATTGGTTGATTTTCTGTCAGGTAAAACACTATAAAGAGGCACTGTGGCTCAGTCAGTAGAGAGGGGGGTTTCGGTTCCCGGTGACCGGGGTTCGATTCCCACTTGGTGCGCTATAGCCTTTTGGGTAAGGCATTAATCCTCATTACCAGGTCCCTCGGAGGGGACCTTAAGCCGTCGCATTGTGTGCGAAACCAAAGTGCGTCAAAAGTAACTTTGGGCAATTTCAGATTTTTAATTTTTTTCATGCTCAGTTGAAAGACAACACGTTGAAGAATACCTTTTTTTCTAATTTTGAAACGAGCATCAAGGTTGTTAATTTCCTAATTAAAATGTGAAATTTTGAGAATTTCCGCGCATGTAATGGCCAAGTTGGAAAACAGGTTTATACTGAAGGTTTTTCATGACTGTATGGATCTGAAATTGCTTCTACATAATCCTGATATACTTCTCTTTCGTGTGAAAGGGTTAAAAGCAGATTAAAGACACCTTACATGCATAGGCGGCAGAAGCAGCGGGGGGGGGGGACACGTGTCCCCCCTAAATTTGAGGCGGGGGACGACCCCCCCCCCTAAATTTTGGTTTATAACCTGTTATATAACCTGTTTTTTTTTGCTTGTTAATTTTGTTTCCTGTGTCCCCCCCCCCCCTAAGATTTTTTGCTTCCGCCGCCAATGCCTACATGTGGTATAAAATAATAGGCTGATTATCCACTTATTCTACATTTGCAGAGAAAAGTTTAGATTTCCGTGGATTTCCGTCTAAATTGTATCACACACCATCTTTTCTAATGTCTAAGTTCTAAGTTGATACTAGATTTAGCTGCAACTCTGTGCAACTTTTTTTTTATGTTGAGCCGATTCTACTTGACACATCACCCGAAAAACACGGCCATTTTATACTGCGCAGTCACTATAACGCACCGTGTGGGGGCGTACATAGCCATTCATTTTTTCACTTGACGGCAAACAGGAAAATTACACGAAGTTCTGTGCATAATGTATACAATGTAGGGTTGATTGCCCATACGCTGATCGAACACCCCTCTTCCAAAGATAAATCACTTGTAGAATCAGCCCGGGGGGGCCACTTCCATTCACGAGTGGATACCATGCGCGACCATAGGGTCTCGAAAAGCACCCTAAACACGTAATTTCCATATTCTGAAAATGCACCCCTTAACAAGTACTGGCGTGTGAAACCCTACCCTTAACAAGTATTGGAAACAAAACGATACTCTTGGCAAACATTCCCTGAAATGAACCCCTAAATAAGTACAATAATGTTTTATTGTTACGGGTCCTTCGGTCGTCGGCTTTACCATATTTGGTTTAGTACGACCCCAGCTTCTCCACCTCGCGCAAATCGGACTCTAAACACGAAGTGTTGGGGCAAAAAGGACATCCTTAATAAAATATTTTAATTTTGTTTTATCATCCCCGCAAATTCGACCCTAAACACGTAATTTTCCTAGCGAAATAGATACCCTTTTTTCATTATTTTTGTGTTTTTGACACCCTTATCACGTTACGTACGTAACGTGCCCTATCGTGAAAAAGACATCCTTTTTACGTGTTTTTTTGGTCGCGCATGGTATCCACTCGTCAATGTAAGTGGCCCCCCCGGGAGAATCAGTTAAGTCATAAAACTCTCCTGAGTGATACATTCTTGGTGTGAAATACTATCTGCGGTTTCGACCCCAGTCTACAACAGTTTGATAAAATCCGCTTAATATTTATAGATTTTTTTTCATTTAATGATCCTCTTGATGTCATAATTATTTTCAGGATTTCACACACACTTTTTAAACATGTGAGGAGCAAAACCGATGTTCTGTCAGGTCAATTAAAGTAACACTTAACACAAATCTTACATAGTCCATAATCGTTTAATGTAGTTTAATTTAGGTAGCCAATCAAAGGCTAGTATCTAGGTGACGTCAAATGGGCTTGAATATTAGCGTACCTTTTTTTTCTTGGGGGGGGGGGCTTGTCCAATTTTTTTCTGGTACGAAACCCTTTATTTGTGGTTGAAGTCCTTTTTTTTGCTTGTCAATATTTTTTGGCGGACGAATTTGCACCCCCCCCTGTTACACCCACAAATGTAATAACGCCCACAAATGTAATAACGCCCACAAATGTAATAACACTTTACCCACAAATGTAATAATTTCACCCACAAATGTAATAATGCACTTTACCCACAAATGTAATAATTTTTGATCGCCCACAAATGTAATAATGACTTTACCCACAAATGTAATAAATTTGAAGGGATTTTTGGCAAATCCGTTCTAAGCTAAAATCGTATAGTAATACGTTCATTTAGCACAAACGTGCAAAGTCTCATTTCCTGACCCGGTTAATTAACAAATTATAATATAAGTCCAAAGTCTTTATTCCAAACCCGGTTTTTTCAAAAATTATAATATAAATCCAAAGTCTTTATTCCAGACCCGGTTGTTTCAAAATGATAATATGAGCCCAAAGTCTTTATTC
The DNA here is from genome assembly GCF_018143015.1 of Lytechinus variegatus. Taxonomy (NCBI): domain Eukaryota; kingdom Metazoa; phylum Echinodermata; class Echinoidea; order Temnopleuroida; family Toxopneustidae; genus Lytechinus; species Lytechinus variegatus. The sequence goes on from NC_054755.1 coordinate 30,585,919, forward strand.
CAGACCCGGTTGTTTCAAAAATTATAATATAAATCCAAAGTCTTTATTCCAGACCCGGTTGTTTCAAAATTATAATATGAGCCCAAAGTCTTTATTCCAGACCCGGTTGTTTCAAAAATTATAATATAAATCCAAAGTCTTTATTCCAGACCCGGATGTTTCGAAAATAATAATATGAGCCCAAAGTCTTTATTCCAGACCCGGTTGTTTAAAAAATTATAATATAAATCCAAAGTCTTTTTCCAGACCCTGTTGTTTCAAAAATTATAATATAAATCCAAAGTCTTTATTCCAGACCCGGTTGTTTCGAAAATAATAATATGAGCCCAAAGTCTTTATTCCAGACCCAGTTGTTTCAAAAATAATAATATGAGCCCAAAGTCTTTATTCCAGACCCGGCTGTTTCAAAAATTATAATATAAATCCAAAGTCTTTTTTCAAAAATTATAATATAAATCAAAAGTCTTTATTCCAGACCCGGTTGTTTCGAAAATAATAATATGAGCCCAAAGTCTTTATTCCAGACCCAGTTGTTTCAAAAATAATAATATGAGCCCAAAGTCTTTATTCCAGACCCGGCTGTTTCAAAAATTATAATATAAATCCAAAGTCTTTTTTCAAAAATTATAATATAAATCAAAAGTCTTTATTGCAGACCCGGTTGTTTAGAAAATAATAATATAAGTCCAAAGTCTTTATTCCAGACCCGGTTGTTTAAAAATTTTTAATATAAATCCAAAGTCTTTATCTGTTGAATTACCATCATAACTTTGCAAGTTTATTTATCTGACTTTTGAAACTTGGACATAAGAGTAATAAAGTATCACTGAATATCCTGTGCAAGTTTCAGGTCACATGATCAAGGTCAAAGGTCATGTGAGGTCAATGAATTTTGGCCACATTGGGGGTATTTGTTGAATTACCATCCTATCTCTGTAAGTGTATTGGTCTAGTTCATAAAACGTGGAAATAAGAGTATCCAAGTATCACTTAACATCTTGTGCGAGTTATAGTAGGGTGTGTGTGTGTATTTGAGTTTTGTCAGACGTGTCTCAATCAGATATGATTATTTACGTCTGGAACCGACCTTTACCTTCACCATCCGAAAGACGTGACCAAGGCTCGAACCTCGAACCTCTGCATCAATTTGTTACTTCCCCACATAGCTTAAATTACAGGCGCACAACGCCCAGTCTTTAAATATGGTGTAGTCTTTGCTCTAGACCCATGCAGTTATTTCAAAATAGGAAATTATTAGAAACGATAAAAACAGACAAACTATATTAACAAAGACGCCACAATATCATTGATGTAGAATAACGTTGTTGTTATTTTGGGTTTTTAAGGCGCGTACCATTCAGATCTGAATATTTACACTTTTTATTAGCTTGACGTTTTTGTGGTATTCAATTCAATTCAATTTCATTTATTTCACTTCCATCAAACAAAAACAAGTTGTATACCAACTTACGGTATGCCTTATCACAGGGTTTTATAATTTGGGAGATGCTGGTGTCTAAGTTTTTAGATTAATCTTTTGCTTAATTTGTATTTTAAGAGAACTGGATGTGGGGTAAAGACAACTCTCTAAACCCAAGCATTTTAACTGGGTTTAATTCTAAAGATTGGTCTCAGCTTTGATTTTTTTTCAATATTTGTTTATCTTATAAATAGCTAGGTCTAGACGAAGGTCTAAGCATAATAATAATGTTATTCAACAGGAATAAGAATATGACAAAGTCTTATGTTTATAAGATTGTTTGAATTAATTTGTAAATGACTGGGTCTGGAATAGAGACAACGCTCTAAACATGTGCTTTTGTACTTGGTCTTAATTTGGAGGATTGTTGGTTCTTAGATTCGTTGTTGGGGGTTGGGTTTTATTGTTTTTTTTTATTCTTGAAATAATTGTGTCTGGAGGAAAGTCTACAATCGATCTCCATGTTATTCCACAGTAGTTAGATTATTGGGTATTTGTTTTAGACAATTTTATTTTTAAATAATAACCAAGTCTGGAAAATGGACGTTTTCTTTGCAAATGCATAATTACAATGTTTTGTAGGGGTCTTAGTATTATTATACAAAAGAATCTGGGTGTGGGGTACAGACATATTTTTTACTGGGTGTAAATTTTAAAAATTGGTTTTAGATTTGATTTTCTTTTTTAATTCATTTCTTAGATAACCTGGTCTGGAGGAAAGAGTACGTTTTACAACTCATGTTATTCCAAGAGAATATGATAGGGTCTTTTGTTAGAAGATTTTTTTCCCGTAATTTTTGTAATGATTAGGTCTGGAATAAAGACAACATTCTAAACCTCTTTTTAAAAACATGTTCTTAGGTTCAAGGATTGCTTGGTATTAGATTTGGAGTTATTTATATTTTTACTCTTAGCCTTATTTTGAAAAACAAATAACTGGGTCTGGCTGAAAGACTACGCTATATGTCCATGTTATCAAGCATTAATAAGATTATGGGGTCTTTATACGGTTTTTGTTGTTGTTGTATTGTTATTTACAATTTTTGAATAACAGGGTTTGGAGAAAAGGCTAAGCTCGATTTTCTTTTTTTCCACTGGAATATCATTATGGTATCTTAGTTTGGACTTATATTATAATTTTTGAAATAACTAGGTCTGGAAAAAAGACTTTGGACTTACATTGTAATTTTTGAAACTACTGCGTCTGGAAAAAGACTGGACTTTTGTGCTATATGAAGGCATTACTAGGGTTTTAGTTTTAAATAACCGAGTCTGGAGAAAAGACTATGCTTGATTCTCAATTTACTCATAGCGCGTATATTCACAATACGTTCAGTATAATTCAAAACAACAACAAAGACTTTGATTCCACCAGTTTTAATTAACTGGGTCTGGAGAGAAGACTAGGCTCGATTCTCATTTTTATTCCACCGGAATATCATTATCGTATCTTAGTTTGGACTTCATAATATTTGAAACAATCGGGTCTGGAATAAAGACTTTGGACTTATATTATCATTGTTGAAACAATCAGGTCTGGAATAAAGACTTTGGATTTATGTTATAATTTTTTAAACAACAGGGTCTGGAAAAAGACTTTGGATTTATATTATAATTTTTGAAACAACCGGGTCTGGTGAAAAGACTTTGGACTTACATTATCATTTTTGAAACGATCGGGTCTGGAATAAAGACTTTAGGCTCATATGATTATTTTTTAAACAACCGGGTCTGGAATAAAGACTTTGTACTTATATTATAATTTTTGAAACAACAAGGTCTGGAAAAAGACTTTGGATTTATATTATAATTTTTTAAACAACCGGGTCTGGAGAAAAGACTTTGGACTTATATTATCATTTTTGAAACAATCGGGTCTGGAATAAAGACTTTGGATTTATATTATAATTTTTGAAACAACAGGGTCTGGAGAAAAGACTTTGGACTTATATTATCATTTTTGAAACAATCGGGTCTGGAATAAAGACTTTAGGCTCATATGATAATTTTTGAAACAACCGGGTCTGGAATAAAGACTTTTGGCTCATATTATTTTTGAAACAACCGGGTCTGGAATAAAGACTTTGGACTTATATTATTATTTTTTAAACATTCGGGTCTGGAATAAAGACTTTGGATTTATATTATAATTTTTGAAACAACAGGGTCTGGAGAAAAGACTTTGGACTTATATTATCATTTTTGAAAACAATCGGGTCTGGAATAAAGACTTTACGCTCATATGATTATTTTTTAAACAACCGGGTCTGGCATAAAGACTTTGTACTTATATCATAATTTTTTAAACAACCGGGTCTGGAATAAAGACTTTTGGCTTATATTATTATTTTTGAAACAACCGGGTCTGGAATAAAGACTTTGGATTTATATTATAATTTTTGAAACAACGGGTCTGGAATAAAGACTTTGGATTTATATTATAATTTGTTGATTAACGGGGGGGCGTTTCATCAATATTTTCGTCCGACAAGTTGTCAGATCTGACAACTTTCCTGGATTCTGATTGGTTGATAAGCACTGTTACTATAGTAACTGTCGGATAAAACAGGACTTGTCGGATAAAACGTCCGACAAGTCCTTTCATGAAATGCTCCCCGGGTCAGGAAAAGAGATTTTGCACTTGTGTGCTATATGAACGCATTACTATACGATTTTAGTTCAGATCGGATTTGCCAAAAATCCCTTCAAATTTATTACATTTGTGGGTAAAATCATTATTACATTTGTGGGCGATCAAAAATTATTACATTTGTGGGTAAAGTGCATTATTACATTTGTGGGTGAAATCATTACATTTGTGGGTAAAGTGTTATTACATTTGTGGGCGTTATTACATTTGTGGGTAAAGTGTTATTACATTTGTGGGCGTTATTACATTTGTGGGCGTTATTACATTTGTGGGTGCAACACCCCCCCCCCTTTGGAAAATCCTAGTTCCGCCGATGGGCTTGAAATTATGTCCAGTCGATTCTACGCCCACAAATATCCCTGAGCAAAATTTCTTAGTATGAATATAACGCGGAATTTAATTTTGGCGCACTTCGAGCTCCGTCATTCTCGCCCACTGTGCGTCGCTTGGAAGCAGCGTGAGGAGCATAAACCAATTCTGTCAGGTCAATTTTAAAGTAACACTTGACACAAATCTTATATAGTCCATAATCGTTTAGTGTATAGTTTAGTTTAAGTAGCCAATCAAATATAAGTATCTAGGTGACGTCAAATGGGCTTGAAATTATGTCCAGTCGATTCTCCGCCAACAATATCATACATGCATGCATAAACCAATTCTGTCAGGTCAATCTTAAAGTAACACTTGACACAAATCTTATATAGTCCATAATCGTTTAGTGTATAGTTTAGTTTAAGTAGCCAATCAAATATTAGTATCTAGGTGACGTCAAATGGGCTTGAAATTATGTCCAGTCGATTCTCCGCCAACAATCCCCTGAGCAAAATAACGTGGAATTTCATTTTGGCGCACTTCGAGCTTCGTCATTCTCGCCCACTGAGCGTCGGTCCTCTGGTTGCTTGCTTCCAAGCGTTCATGCTTTCTTTAATAGCAATCAACCAAAAAAAATCACCGCCGTTTGCCATTTGCCACAATAATATACATAGGCTTGTGCATATGGAACAGAACAGGGCCCCGTCTCACAAAAGAGTTATGATTGATCCAATCAAACTCAGCTGTATGGAAATCCATCCATACCATAATTTTTTTCTACAGGAAATTCGCACAATCAGTAAATAAGGAAAATCACACTGAATCTTCAAGAGAATGATGAATGTATGAATAAACATTATTATCTAGAAAATATTTTGAACAAATTTGCATTTTAGATGTTGAGGTTGTTCGCTTTCCATAGCTGTGATTGTTCGGATCAATCGTAACTCTTTGTAGGACGGAGCCAGGGATTTTCAAAGACAGGAGATAGATCGATCCAATGCGGACCTCAATATTATTATTGTTTTCAAGTGACTGAACTTTTATAGTGAGTGGTCCGAAAGGTAAACGCATCTGCAGTAGAACATTGGAATAATTATAAAGCAAAATATAGCTCAATGTGACATCTTGATTCGATCAAAAGTGCATTTACAATTAACGGTTGAGAATGACTGTCAGTGGCGTACAGGTTGGGGGGGCTTGGGGACCCCCCCCCCCCTCCTAAAAAAAATCACGACCAAGAAAAGGAGAAGGAAAGAAAAGGATAAAGAAAAGGGTGAATTATGATATTCTTTTCTGAATGTATGTCAAAATCTATCACAAAATAGGATTTTTGTAATAAAAAACAAATTTTACGGGATGTGCCATATCTAGCCCCCTCAAAACTGATGACTCAATACGGCACTGCTATTTTGTAGAATGTGTCGTGGTCTAAAGGATATTCTGCGGTCTACAAATCAGACGTTTCAGTGTTCAAATCCAGCCATGGCACAGATATGGTTACGGTATATGAGTATCTGGCAAGGAACTATTCCTTAAAACGCTTACCTGCGCTGCATGCAGCTATAAACAAAGCCGGTGTAAAAAGGTGTAAATTGGAGTTCAGATACTCAAATTTGACACAGAACCTGACATAGAACCCCTCCAAAATAGTTTTAAAATACCCTGCAACACATGGCCCTGTGAAGTGGGGGTACTGGACTACCCCCGAAAGTTTCCTTGGGGTGTTGAGTGTGTTATTTTCCAGAAGGAGCACCCCCTGGAAATCTGGTAGGTAAGATCAATGGCAGAAATGTAATGAAAATTAACATTTTGTAGGAAAGCCTTTTTTTTTGGCTTGTCAAATTTATCTAGATCAAAACAACCTTCCTTTCAGATTATAAACTTTTTTATATGTATTTGTTATTATTATTTGCTTATCAAATCTCTAGGGACCGAAAGTACCTTAATTTCTTAGTGAAACCCGTTTTTTTTTGCTTGTCAAATTCACCTCAGCACCCCCACTATAAAAAGATCATTCCGGGGTCATGCTGCAATAAGGGATGTAGCTTAAAGAGAAGTGCATATTGGACACGTCCAAGGCCTCGTTTTTACAAAGAGTTACCATTGATTCAATCAATCAATCGTAACTCTATATGGAAATCCATCAGCGTCAAAAAAATTTCTACAGGAAATTTGCACAATGTTCTTTGTAAACAAAAAGAAGCACAATGAATTTTCAACGAAAACAATGAATGCATCATAGTTAGAAAATATTTGGAACAAACATGCATACGACATGTTGACGGTGCTGGCCGTCCATAGTTGTGATTGATCGGATCAATCGTAACTGTTTGTGAGACGGGACCCTACAACATACGAAACAAAGTAAATGGGACATTGAGTTCACAAAATGCCATTTACTGTTTGGCACGGAAATGGCACGCTTTCCGGGTCTTTTACAACCTTGTTGGTAAAGGTAAGTGTAAAGGCCTGGTCACACCGCCCGAGCGTTGTTGGAGCGGTCGTGGAGCGGAGAGATAAAAATCATCACCACTCGCTACCGTTCACCATTTTCAATTTCGATTGTTTTTTGTTTGTTTTTTCGATTTTTCCCCAATTTTGTGAGCAAAATTCAACCCTCTCTCCCTACCGCTCCACGACCGTTCCAACAACGCTCGGGCGGTGTGACCAGGCCTTAAACATGTTAAAAGCACAAGATGAAAAACAATGCAGTTCTCATCCGTTAATGATCCGGTCAGACACCATCCTATTTTATAACTTATCGATGCATAAACTAGTGCATGAATCAGTTACTGAATCATCAAAACTCGATGGGGGTTGACTATGGCTATTATCCCACGGTGTCACTACAAAAAAAATAAAGGAAACATAACGGTGGTTAAAATCCAAAGGAAAAATAATTAAACTACCTTCCTCAAGTGACCCTAATATAACAAACATTCTGCTTTCATGGACATCTGCTTTATCATTCATAAGATTTATATATTTTATTGAATGACATTGCTTTCCTCGTTACTTTGTTATCATTATCTTGATTTTATGTAGTTTCAATCGAAAATGAATTAATTCAATTCAATAGATAACCCAAATGTTAAAACAAGTATAATGTGGTCACTCAAGTATCGACGTTATAGTGTGACCGGGTACTTTTTCCAACAACAAACCGAAATGTAAAACTCGTATGGTTTAACCTTTTTTAAGGACATGATATTGAACTATACGTTGTTTGATGCCGTAGGAAACCGGATATTGTCAGCTGAATCCTCTTCCTATCGAATACACAAAAGTTGGTATCCAATTCGATTTAGTTTTCATTTCCATCGACACGTCTCACCGTAATTGATTCTGGTGAAGATACCCCGCGAAAAGAAAAGGAAGATCATCCGGTATATTGCTCTACAATTGACTGACCCGACGTGTCAGGCAAATGTTCAGTCTGCACATGATGTTGAAATATTTATTTTGGAAGTACCAGTCGAAACCATTGTCATAATGATGTGAGTATTGTAAATAAATTTGATATTGCAAATCATCGTTTTAAATGTATACCGCATGAAAATGCATGCAAATTACTCTGACTTTCGTGTCATTTCACACACTCGGTAAATACAAATTAAATCAGTCACATTTCACTTTAATACTAGGATCGGTTTCACAAAAATGACAAATATTTTTGGAAAAGATAATGTTTACATTGCATAGTTTGAGGACTGAACTAAAAGTCACAATAAAGCCCTTGGCCAGTGGGTTCAGAGGACCTAGGTCAGTTTTTATCTTTACTGATTATTCCGACTAGGACTGACGATTCCTTTTTCGCGTTGCACTCCCCGCGTTATTTTACATACAAAAGCTTTGTTTAAGTATATTTAATCTCTCTATATAATCAAGTCATTAATTGTAATTATACGCAAAAATATTTGTTTCATTTATTGATATATTTTATCATAATAACAGTAAATATTCGTTTGTACTGTACCAACTCTTTATTCGTTATGACAATGAAAATGGCTTTGTGGGATTAAAGCATTGAGTGGCTCCACGACAGAAGGGTTTGAAAAGTGGATTAGAAGGTATCATTTTGAGGTTCATCTATGAAAGATAAAAAAATATTACTGCACTTAAAATTTAGGCGGCTGGTCTTTACAAGTTCAGTTTTTACCAGTGCACAGCAAAAACTGTGGTGTTAACCGGTGGACATAGAGGACTACACCAGTTCTTTTACACCGGTGTCAAATTGGTGGTGTTAGTTTTACACCTATAGGTGTTAGTACAACACCTTTGGTTGTTCCATTTACAATCTTTGGTGTTATGTTCAATCTCTAGGGTGTAATTTTAACAACTCAGGGTGTGGTCCTCTATTAACACCAATTGGTGTCAGTTTTAACACCATAGTTTTTACAGTGTACCATTCATCAACAAACTATTGCATAATTATCTTGTCCCAACTGTAGGCTTACGTCTTTTTCCATTATGTTTATTGTTTACTAATTTTAATGTCAAGATGTACGACAGATAGCGACTTAATTCAGCGTTTTTTTTGGAAATGGAACATAAAGGAAATGAAAATGAGTGTACATGTGGATGTACATATACCCATGTAAAATTACTTCGATTTCTTTTTTTTTACAAGGGAGTATAACAAATTGAAGATTCTGATATGCTTGTAACGCAATGTAAAACATGTATTTGAGGGAACTTGTGACCCACAAAGCCTTAAAGGCATTTCTTTAAGGTTCTCTTATTTCATTTCATATGTTTATGCATTTATATTGGCATAATATGTGATTTTTTTGCAGGAGTTTCTGCATTTATTGTAAAGTCAAAATAAATTTTACAAAACATAAAACATAATTGTAATATGACATGAAAGTACATTATAATGTGACAGATTTATAGTAGTGTCATAACAAAATTTAGACATGAATAGAATTAAAGGATAAAACAAAGTAATGAAAAAAACAAATGCAGTGGCAAACTATGTAAGCAAAAATATGCTTGAGCAATAGCAGTGATTATCATGTTTATTATAATATTTAGATATCTTTTAACGAAATTGATTAATAAATTCAATCAACCAATCTTAAAAAATGGCTGAATCGTACGCACTTTTAATTCGTATCTTAGAACAGCACGGATCTATTGGGCTGAATGGGCAGACCCACGCTGTAAAATTTGAAAATGCGATAATGTAGAATGCATGAGATGCACACCAAGTAAAAATAATGAGTGTTGAGCCTTTCTCTCTATCTTTTTTTTTTGGGGGGGGGGGCGTGTTTCGGGGACAAAATTAATGTCCACCATCCCGGCCTGGTGACCTTTTTTTCAGACACCTTTCAGACGAAATACACACCCCGTTAGGATTCGACCCTGGATCTACTCCTGTAGATTTTCTTTTTTAATTCGATTCAATAGATATATATTCCTGATTTACTTAATTCATTCATAAATTTTGTATAATGCACAAGAAGTGGACGTATCGTGTCAACCTGTACAGTAAAGATATCGTATATACCGGAAACAAACGTCCCGTTCACATCCTTTCTCATGCTAAAACGTCATCGGTCATAGACCAAGGAAATACCAACACAGAATAATATCAACCGCACAGCTACATCATGCATTATACTCCATTTCATTTATTTCATTTTGTTTATTCTAATTTTAAGCGATTAAAATTACGTATGGTTTCGTACATCTCATTATATTAAGCAATAAAACAAAATGCAAAATTTTCCGTACATATTATAGTCGAGATAATTATACAGGCAGGTTGGAAATGAAGGAAGCAAAGCTTGGACAGAGCTGTCTCCTTTTATAATTATTCTTATAAATAGTATAACCCCCCCCCCACACACACACACACACACACAAACAAGTACATCAAGATGACAACTTAAGCATTATAAGCAATTAAATGTATATTTAAACAAGAAATAATAATAAGAAAGAAAATATGAGAAAGGAGAGAGTAGTATCATGATTCATTTCCTTCTACTTCTTCTTCTTGTAATAATCTACATTCCTTGTATAGTCGCTATCAAAATAATTCAAGTGTCATGTAGATAAAATTAACTTTGAAACAGGAGTAAATGCCTTCTTTGTCTCTTCCCTATTTTTCTTCTTCTCTTTCGTCTTCTTCTTCTACTTCTTCTTCTCCTATGCCAAATATATATATTTTGATAGGATATGTTGGCGAAGTCTAAGAAGGACCATACACAACCCCTTCGTGTTCATCAGTATTGTATGTATCTATGGTATCTACTCATTTTTTCATGGATTTCGTGGTGGTTCGGTACCCAGGAGAAACCTATTTGAAAACCAAAAGGGTATGTGATTTAATATTGTTTCTTTTCTTCATTGAATTGTTACCATCTTCTTCTTCATGTCGTTGATTTTGTTCATGTAATTATGTTTATTCCCGTCTCATTCCTATTCTTTTTTGTTCTTGCTCTTGTCGTTGCTGATGTTATTGTTGTTGTTCTTCTCTTTCTTTTTATCCTCCCTCCTCATCATCCTATCAATTTAAACTTTCAATGTTTATTGTTAATTTATCATCCATCGATGTGTGACCATTGGACTTACTGCTTCGTATCTTTTCATCTTTATCCTATACATAATCACATTTTATTTATATAATTTGAACGCATTTATGATATAAAACTCAACCTCACAGTCAGAAAGACTTGAATATAATTTCGTCGTCTAAAAAATGAATGTTCGAGAATTTGGAGGTTGCTTTACTCTCTGAAAACAATACTAATGCCCCCCCCCCCTTAAGTCCACGGTCTACCGAGAAAAGGTTGTATTGCTGATAAACGATTTCCAATCCATAATCACTGGCAGTGTTTTTTTTTCAAATGAAAGTATTATCTTTTATCTTCAAATCATAATTACTGTTCTATACGTTCCTTATCGCTATACTAATAACAGAATTGGGCAAACTGAATGACAAAAGAACATATCCCTTCGAAAACCAAAGAGGGCGGCGTAACAGAACAGTACGAACAAGAGCAGACGTGAATGCCCAGATGTACAAGGTTTCAAATGGCACCGAATATGACGACTTTGTCTCCTCAAAAGCAAGTTGGCAGGGGAATGGTACGTAGAAACACGTTGACGAAGAGAGCGAGATAAGGAGAGGGAGAGGCAGAAAGGGAGCGAAGGGGACAAATTAGGACGAACACCAGGGTCCCGTTGTACAAAGAGTTACGATTGATCCAATCAATCGCAACTATGGAAAGCCAGCAAAGTCAACATATGAAATGCATGTTTGTTCAAAAAAAATTCTAGATATGAATGCAGATCCATAAATTCGTTGATTTCTTGACAATTTGGGGTGTTCTCCTTTGATTACAAAGGACATTTTGCAAATTTCCTGTAGAAAAAAATATGACACTGATGGATTTCCATAGAGTTACGATCGATCGGATCAATCGTAACTCTTTGTACAACGGGGCCCAGGAGATGTGTATGTGGGGGTTGTAAATGGGTGTGTGTGAGTGTGCGTGCGCGCTTGGTTGTGCAGGCGAGTACGAGTGTACGATGTGAATCTAAGATATAGAATACGCAAGGCAATCCTCATTATATATACATTCCAAGAACATGTACATGTATTTAAAAACTAATTGAGAAGTGAGGATATGTGGGCGTAGGTGTGTGTGTGTGTGTCTACACTTAAATGTATGTTTTTCATTGTACGTAGGAGTTTTTTTGCAGGATTGTCTGCATTTATTGAATCATGGATATACACAATAGATTTACAACGCATGAGCATAACAATAATATGGCATACACTCTAAAAAAGGATTGGTCAAAATTACCAATCTGTTGGTTAATATGTGTCCGACCGATAAAATTTGTCAAAAGCAATCAAATTATTGGTTCAAATCGACCAAAATTTTGGTTAATATTGACCAATTTATCGGTCGGACACATATTAACCAACAGATTGGTCATTTTGACCAATCCTTTTTAAGGGTGTATAGTGCATAACAAAGTGACAATTTTATAATCATAGAATTGGACATAAATACATGTGGCAATTGCAATTCGTAGGGCGATGTTTTTCTTAATAGTAAAATAGTATATTTTGGCGTTTCATTCCGTCATTACTTGCTTCAGTATTCGGTGAATACTTTGTAGATTCTTGTTAATATGAAATGAAGAATTATGAATTTGTTGTAATGATTTACATTGAGTTTATGTAAATCATTTAAATAAAATCCTTAATTAAAACATGTTTTAAAAAGTATGTAGGGGAAAGGGGTTGATGAGTGCGGTGTGCGCAATGACGGTGTGTGAGCCTAAACAATCAAATAATTGTATAAAAGGGCAAACATTGTCTTCCTTTTTTTTCATTGCCTTTTCCTCCAATCATTTAATTTATAGGTGAAAGTGAAGATGCAACCCCAAAAGTTGGTGTTTCTTGCAAGCTTGGATTGAGGAGAGGTAAACTATTTTTCTCTTTGGAATTTTTCTTTTAGAATTTATGAATTGCATCCAATCACGACATTCGCTTCTTCGATGGATAATCTTCTTTTTTTTCCAAGGACAAATGGCCTTAGTAATTGTTGTAATATATATTTTTTTCTTTCTTCCAACCATGTACATAATGTGAGGATAATGATTCATTTCAGCTTAAAATGATTCATAAATTTTCAACAAGTTACATCTTCAAAACACAAATAAATGCAAAATAGAATGAAAACGAAAATATGAAGAGAGTCAGCATTAAAATAACTAAATATACCCAGTGAACGTTTTGAAATATATTGTATTTTACGCTGACTTTCACACTATAAAAAAGAAATGTTAACTAAACATTTGAAAGGTTGGAGGAGTGACAACATTTTCTGAATGTTGCATTTACCACTTTAAATAGTTCTACCTGATACGATACTGCAACAAATAACAGTAAAAAAATTTGAAATTGATTTCCCTTTTTTTTATTACAGGAAATAATTAAGCCTGCAACAAATAACAGTAAAATAATTTGAAATTGATTTTCCTTTTTTTTATTACAGGAAATAATTAAGCATAGTACACAAACAAATCAGAAATGATAATGGTCTTACGTCTCTTGAAATCAGTTCTGGCAATTACGGTATTCCAAATGATAGTATCCAGAGTAAAGTCCAAGTTGGCTGGCGAAAAGTAAAAGTTCACAATGATGGCGATGATGAAACTGATGTTAAAGCACGATGAATAACAAGAGTCACTGTAATGAGTTGAAATGTCCGTGAAGACGATGTTGATGATGACTTACAGTCAATTTCAGCAATCCAAGGGTTGAAAAGTGTTCATTAAAACAGGTTGATGATCTCGATGAGAATTCCTCTCTCAAAATAACTGCAAACAGTTCATTGATGGTGTGCAAATAATTCCACAGAAGATAAATATTCCAGGTGGAAATAAAGTCTGCTCTGACATAAAGTCTTGCGTGAAACTCTTAACTCTGATCCGATATCCTGAAGTGATCTGGTATGATATGATGATGTCCTTGAAGAATCTGCCAGCTTTATATACTAATTACAACTATTCTAGAGACTTCTAGTATTCTCTACATTTAGTACATTCTCCTTCTTTCTGGAGCATTCTTCATTTCTAAAACGTGCATGACCTCAGTGAAATTAACATAGCTAATCCTATTGTTCACTGGAATCCTATTGTGTAGCAATCTATTGTTTGGCAGTCTCTATTCAACAATAAAACTCCTTGGCCTTTAAATAGGCGAGGCCTGCATAACAAAAGCTTTTATAAAGACATTCTGGAATGTTCCTTAACATAAATGAATGAAATTGCTCTTACAATTCTTCTTATATAACATACCCAACACTTGAAATGTTGGATTCAGCTTTATACAAGGTTGGATGTAACATTTGGAAAAGGTTGTCACTCCTCCAACCTTTCAAATGTTGATTTAACATTCGAATTTTTAGAGTGCATATGATTGAGTTGAGTATGGTAGATTTGACATTTAAATAATCATATTCTGTGCCATGCAGAGGGAAACGGTAAAATGCAAACAAATTGATATCCGAATTCGTTCGTTATTCCGAAGGCTCCTTATTCGACAGGTTCATTATTTTAAAAATTCATTATCCAGAGGTGCGTTATTTCGAACCATGAACAAGCTTACTGATTGTTTGCCAAACGCTAAAAGGAATTCGTTGATCCGCAAATTTGTAGCATTAATATTATGAAGGCTAGTTCATCCCCACAATGAATTAATTCAAACTTATCCGAGAAAAAAAAATGTTTGGTATCACACCTTCATCAATTCGAAAATAATATAGGCCTAAGGTTCATTTTCGCCAAGGTTTGATAATCTGAAAATAGATAAGATTCGTTTAGTACGAAAGTAACCAGTAAACCATATTCAACCATTGATAAGTTTCTGAATGTAAAACCTTCGTGTTCGGATTTACGAATTTTCGAGCTTTACGAACCCTCGGAACTTCTGACACTGAATTTCAGAGTATTCGGATTTGTAGGCCTCACCAACTAGGCGTAAGCGTTGGGATTTAAACTGGATCCCAAGGCATATGATACAGATGATGTTGGCAAGTATTCTCTGCCTCTAAATGTACACAACAAAATGTTATTAATTTGATAAGAAAATCATTACTCATCTCCGTCCCTTATAGAGCTCAATAGCCAGTTCCAATCTCACACCGAGGATGTGGACCTTGGAATCGTAGAAGATTCCATCTTCGGCAACAAGAGAACGAGCGTCGTGCTTTACGTGGCGAGGATGCGCGCCATCTTGGACCACGTCATGAATAGACTTCCATCCAGTCGTTTTATCAACCATGATGGATACAGGCGAGAGAACGAGCGGGGAATACAAATAGGAAACTACACGTATTATGCTGGCGGGCACTGGGTGCCACTGGATTGTGAGCCTAGATGGAAGGTAAAGAGTTGGAATTAATGTTTAGTTTATAAAGAAAGACAAGATATGAAATGGCGGTAATATCAAATAAAAAAACACCGAATCTGAATTACATTATATAGGGAGATAGATAGATAGATATATCCCGGGATTTAAGTTTGTCCGACATGCTGGGGTGCCAATTGATTCTAGAGGTTTATGGGGGGGTGCAAGACCGAGGAATTATTAAAGAGCAGGGAGCATAATTGTACTTTCACATCGAGGGCCATGTTTACTTCATTAATGAGAATAATGGCTGTTTATTTCAATTTCAATGGCATTGGCCTTGGTCGTCATATTATGAAGTTCATGGCGATTCCATAACTTCCCATAACAACATCTCTCAAATCTGTTTTAGCTTTTTTACCTCTCACTTTGTCAAATTGAAACGTTTGCATTATTACGGAAGGGGAGGGTTGTTTTTGTGTGTGTTTGTCAGCATAAGTGAGAAAAAGGGGGTATCCTTGCCTTATGCCAATCCCGCACAAACATGGTAATGAATTTCGACATCCTGGGATGTCAAGAACAGTCAATTGAAAAGATATTTAACTATAAACTTCAGCAACGTTGATTTTCAAGAGTATTATTTTTTCTTTCCTCTTTACAGGTAGCTATTGTAATCCCGTTCAGGAATCGACATAAGCATCTGTCTATCTTGATTCGAAACCTCGTACCTCTTCTAAAATTACAAAATCTCGAGTTCAGGATATTCGTCTCGGAACAGGTATGATCCCCCCCCCCCCCCCCTTTTAACTCCAGTTCTCCCTTTCGTTAAAGAGGAAATGTTCAAACAAACACGGAGTATGACTATGAATGTTATCATTTCCAGGGTATTGGCTCTATAACTTGCCCTTTCTCAACTATTTTGAAAGATCACTAGGTGATTCCCACCAAAGAAATCGATCCCAGTTTATTTTTCCATTTAATTATTAGCAAAGCAATGCTGAAATTGACTCACTATCAATATTCTGAGAGTTTTTTGTAAGAATAAGAATAGTGGGGTGTCTTGGTGTAATGGTTATGACCCTTTTCTTTCAATCTGAGGGACAAGGCGTGTTTTCCCAGGCAAGGCGTGTTTTCCCCAGGATGTTTTCCTTCAGCAAGAAATTTACCCGTGTTGTGCTGCTCTCAACCAAGGTGAGGTGAATGGGTTCCATGTAGAAAGGAAAACAAACCTTGAATGTCTGTAGGCATCACGGCTGCAGCCGGGGTAATAGCAGCTGTCGCCTTGTATCCTCAGGCAAAAAGCGCTTTAAAAATCCAGCTATTATTATCATATCATTATTATTATTTCAAAAGAGTTACTGTTGCTCTGGTGCTGACCATTGTTTAGTTTCAGTTGAATGATGGATTAGATCATTCGATTCATATCCAATAATTTACATTTTGACAGGACAACGATATGATATTCAATCGTGGGATGATGAAGAACATTGGGTATCTGGAGGCTCTCCGGTTCGGCCGATGGGACTGTGTTGTATTCCACGATATAGACCAGATCCCGATGAAAGGGGCGAATTACTACGGCTGTGACGGTATGCCAAGGCATTTCTGTGCAAGACCAGAGGAAATGGGATTCAGGTAAAGGATTTTTTTTCAGTAGGTCCCCATTCCACAGATCAGGGATCGTTCCAAGATCAGTGAAAGACCAAAATTGACAATGCCTCTTAGCAGCCTTTAAGATAAGTGAATTAGCTCTTTGTGTGCAGTCAGGGTTCCCAAACATCTAAAAGACTAGTAACAACTTTTCGAGGACGACCCCCGTAGGATCTTGAAGAGAGCTCAACGTTTTAGTATGAGACTATAAGATATTGAGAGACCGATGAAATATCATGTAGCATACTGCCAGAAATCTTTGAAAGATCAAAAAAGATTTTGGAAGAGACCACTGAAAGAATTCTTGAAATTTGACCAAGATCTCCGGTAAAATTCTGATAGACTGGCCGATACATCTTGCCTTGCTGAACTTTCACTAGTCCTACAGCTTCCAATGCCCAAAGAATCTTGCAATGGTCTTTCAACGGTCTTTCACAAACCTCTCATGCGATGATTGATGTCTTCCCGCGTTCGCCAAGCATGTATAATTTATCATGGATCTTTCACTAGTCTTAATGAACTTTCAATGATTTACTCAGTGAGTCACTAATCTTTCAGCGGCCTACAATTGATCTGCGAAAAAATGTGATATATCATAAACAATTATTGAAGAGATCAATAAGACTTGCTTCAAAATATAACTTGAAGAAAAAAATTTCCTGAAAGACCGATGAAATACTATTTTGAACCGTTCCCCAAAGTTTTTCAAGAATAAAAAAAACTATTGAAAGGTCAGTCGGAAATCGTGCACGAATGGCCTCGTGATCATTGAGAATTTTGAAAGTGCTGTCAAATTGTCCTTATTTATATACTAAATTTTAAAATATTGAATTCGAGTTTGTGCACTTTTTTTCAGACCCGCGTACGAACTTTTATTCGGAGGAGTTGTGGGAGTGACAGAAGAACAGATGGCAAAATCAAACGGCTATTCCAACTTCTACTGGGGTTGGGGAGGAGAAGATGACGATTTATTAAAACGACTGTACAGCAGCGGCTACAAACCGACACGTGACCTACGTGAAGGATTCTATAGGTCGCTCAACCATACAAAGAAAACAGAAAACGAAATGTGCGATGAGGCGTGAGTAGATTTCGAACTTTCTTCAAGCCACCCCCCCCTCCCACACACACAAACACTAAAAGAAGAGATATACCTCAAAATTAAGTATAACAAATCCGAACACCATCAATGTTTGAAATAAACGTGGTAGTTTGAGCATTTTTTCAGGTGAAATTTTAACTCGTTTTCTATACTCTCCCTTCGGACATAACCTAAACAAATTTATCTTCAACATTTCAGATACTGTCTTCTGGATAACTACCAAAAGCGAATGCCGTGGGATGGAGTGAACAACATAACATACACCGCCAGCCGACTGAAGCTATCACTCCTTTATACTCAAATTTCTGTTGATGTCAGACGTGCGAAATGGAACAGTGGTTTTAGTCCGTGCTCGATAACTGAAACTGTGGTGGACACTGATGAAAGTGTGAGATGACGACAGGTTCATTTAATGCATCGTTCAATCATTGGATTATTAATCAGTTGACATTGCCGTATTCTTTCTGCCTCGGCATGCAAGATAAATATTGTTAGGATGTGACTTCTTCTCGAAGGTTCACTGGATCTTCTTCAAAATTAAGATGTGGATTCATCTTTGATGAGAAAACTGCCCCAACTTGCCAAAGTAGCGAGTTAGTTGGTGTTTACAGAGTACCACACCATGAGTTGTTAAAACTATACACCCTACAGATTGAAAATAACACCAAATAGTGTAAATGTAACAACCTATAGGGTGTTGTAATAACACTTGTATGTGTTAAACTAACACTGTCAGGTTAACACCGGAGTAAAATAAGTGGTGTGGTCCTCTTTGTACACCGGTTAACGTCACAGTTTTTGCTATGCCGAGTGAATCCTACAACACAGCAAATGCAAACTGCAAGTCAAGTCACAGTGTAGTCTTTGTCGAGGGTCGTCCGACGTTTCAGAGGTGACGAAATATCGTAGGTCGTTTGTCCAGTAGAGTCATGGACGAAACTGCTCAGCTTCGATTCACCGGCCCTCGACAAAGTTACAATGGGCACTTGACAATAGATTCTCTACGTTCAAGAAAGTGTCTACATAACTGTTGTGAAAACTCCTGAATGGCGTTTATACCAGCTCGTCCGATTGACCATATACTAAGGAGCTTCGTTATACACGACGGGTGCTTCTACGACGATGGAACTGACGATTGGATCTCCGATCTGCACAAGTTTGGTTTATCCTCCCTGTTTACCGATGTTTGTTTTGTATTGATCAGCGTCGTGCTGAAAACGACAGGTCCTTTGAGTTCTGGTCGCGTGATATTTCTGCACTATGTTAACTCACGAATACAGTAAATGTATTGTAAATGCAAGTCAAATCACAATGTACAGCTTGGAGGTGATTGTGGAAAATTGGTTAACCGGAAGAGCAGTTTCGTCCGGAGTTTCGGAGCTGAAGACAGTTTGTCTGGAGTCCAGGACAAAACTGCTGTTTTGATTCACCAATTCTCGACAATGACTTCGTGGTTGCTTTTTTCATATAAAGGACACTTGACAATACATTTCCTATGTTCTTGAAAGCGTTCTGCGTCACGCGGTTAAAACACACTTCTGGTTTATTCGTACATGGCAAAACTGTGGTGTTAACCAGAGGACCACGCCAGATATTTTACACCGTTGTTAAATTCATGGTGTTAGTTTAACACTTACATGTAAATGTGTTGTTACAACACCTTTGGTTGTTACATTTACACTCTTTGGTGTTATGTTCAATCTCTAGGACGTAATTTTAACACCTCGTGGTGTGGTTCTCCATTAACACCAACTGCTGTCAGTTTTAACACCACAGTTTTTACATTGTAGGACGGAAACACTTCAACGCCAATGTCAAAGACATCTTGATCGAACGACGTAGAAGTAAACGTCCGAAAAGCATGCCTTGGTAATACTGGCCCTCGTACAATAGCAAACCGTCTGTCATACTCGATGACGTAATGTTGGTCCATTTCCCCGTTCAACTGAAATATATCTATATACTGATATCATACAGATATTGCCTACCTAGAGTTTGAATATAACATTTCCTCTCCCCGATGGAGTTATATTTTTCCCAAGGGAAAATATTATCCCGAGGGAAAAATATAGCTTCGGAGGGGAGTTGAAATGTTATTTATTAAAACGATAGACCAGGCAATATCTGTTATATTATATAGTATATGTGGATTCGCCATCAGAAATTGCATTCATCATCTGGTTCAAGAGCGAAATTCTTGCTACAGCTCTGATCCGTCTACGTCATAATAGATTTTTTTTTTGGAAAATACATCAAGCGCGTTCTTCATGCAATCGACGCGTTAACACTAGCGCGTACATCAAATAAACTATCTTGTTGCGCAACTTGTATGCAGCGAGTGACGTCACCTTAGTGGATATAACGCCGCAATTGAAAATACTACGCAGTATATTCCCTGAGGTGACGTCAAAACCTAGAATATAACAAATGCGATCCTCGCAGCTATGGTCACGTGATGGCGTATTGACCTATCACTGATTCGAATCTACATAGCCTATGTAATATAAGTGACTATTATGTTATGCCATGCAATATATGAAAACATTGGAGAAAAATGTTTAATTTTTAATAAATGTTTAAATGTACACAAAATGCGACTGAAGATATATTTTGTTTCAATCGGTTTTGACGAAGAGCGTTACATTAAGTAGAATCCTTATCATTTAGTGGACATATTGTTGGAAAGATTTTGTGGGCATAACCCCCCTCCCCATGCAGCCATTGTTATTATTACATTATTCAGATGGAGTAGTATTACCATCATTGTAGTATTATTACTGAGATAGTTTGGGTTAATTTTGAATGTGGTGTAATTCTATAGAGGACCACACCTCAGGGTGTGGTCCTCTATAGACACCAACTGGTGTCAGTTTTAAGACCACAGATTTACAGTGTACATTTCAAGTGTGACAAATGTCTATTTAGTACACATTTCATTACATGATTGAGCTTATCATACGCGTTACTTAGATATACATCTTTACAGCCCTTTGACGACATTGCGTCTGTAATTTGTGAATGAATTTGAAAATAAATTGGATTTATAATGTCATAGATGTTTAAAAAGGTATATCAGATGGAAACCTATCAAAGACCAGCAAAACTTACACAAAAGAAAGATTATAGAATAAAAACCTCATACAACGTTATCGTTTGATGGCTTACCAACAAACATTATTTTGTATGGGGATGGGGATGACTTACTTTCAAATTACTCTCAAAGTGAGAGGCTGAAGACCACCCAGCCCCCACCCCCGTTTCCGCGGCCCCTGTGTGTGACCATTTTCTAATGCTATGTAAAAAAATAAGACTTTTTTTGTACCACTACAAAGGTAAAACATTTTGCTTGCTTGCATCCTTATCTCATCCTCTGAAAATTCTTCGCTTATTACACTTCTGGGGCCCGTTGCAGAAAGAGTTGCAATCAATCGCAACTCTAAAAATCATGCGCAACTTGATTTTCAACCAATGAACAGCGATCATTTGGGACTTGCGATTGATTTTTTGGCTTGCGTTTAAACGCAACTCTTTCTGCAACGGACCCATGATCACTTAATATCATGATGGTTATGGATATGATCGTTTCTTGCATTCAAGGGTGCCAGGGATTTCCCCTTCTGAGTTGCCCATATCTACCCAAATCGCGAGGCTTTATTCTTTAAGTAAAACAATTCTGAGACCTCGAAACCTATATCCCAAAAATGTACCATCAATATTTTATTTGCTACTATTTTAAACATCTAATTTCCTGTACAACCCGTATGTATGCTTTCCCCACAACATAAAGAGAATAAAACGCATTTTTTTTAAACTGTTAAATGTAGGTTTATAACTTCTCCGATGTCTTCAGCGCCTAGCTGTCTTGGAGAACAAACATCCGCAAGGTCGGGTTGGAAGCGTTTAACGAAACGTATTGCCAGTGGATTCGTCACTGCTGAATTTGCTGTTAACCAATGAGATCACATGATTCCAGTAGCTTTTCAATGGCATCCAATAGCAAAACGAGTTAAATGACATGCCCCACTGATCTGGCTCACACTTTTTGAAACCAGGCCAATTTACAAATAGAGAAAACTGTCCCGTTTTACAGTTTTAAATTATTGTTATAAATTCGAACCAAACTCAATTTACCATTGATTTTAAACCAATGATAGCTTGAGTTACTATTGATTTGTTATTATCACTTAACTACACAAATTGAGAGCAATTCCAATTATTGTTTGATTCTAATTCGTGGCAGTTCTTTGAACGCCGAGTCAATTGTATTACTTACCAACACGGAATCACTAATAAATAAAAAAAATATTTCGGTACAAAATTTATAAATTACACATTATGAGGCATGCTAATCAAATTCACCTTAAAACACATTTTGCAATAATTTGTCACTTTTGATTGTGAAAAAATACTAACATCGTTAAAACATATTAGTTGGCAGCTTTGCCATTATTATTCATATCATTATCATTATAATAATTAATATCATTATGGACCTATATAGGTCCATGATATAATTAAGTAAGCACTTGACTGTGATGATAACTAACCGGATATGAAAACAAATGGCAAAGGAAATAATAAATCAACTTGCACTCGCGTACAGATGGGTGGGGCGGTTGGGGCCATGGCCCCAGAAGTATTACGACCAATAAAAGTGAAAAGGAAAGGGGATCAGTCAGGGGCTTTGGAACGGTTTTGAAAGTGTGTGGGGGGGGGCTGACCATGCAAACAAATCACAATCTGATGGTCATTTTGTACGTCTTTTTACACGGTTTTGGAAAAAAGTGGGAGGCTGAAGACCATACAGCCCCCACCCCCATTTCCGCGGCCCCTGTGAGAGGGACCATTTTCTTTTGTTATATCAAAAACTAAGACTTGTTTGTACTACTACAAAGGTAAAACATTTTGCTCGCTTGGATCCTTATCTCGTCCCCTGAAAATTCTTCACTTATTGCACTACTAGTCACTTAATATCATAATGGTTATGGACATGATCTTATCTCGCATTCAAGGGTGCAAGGGATTCCCCCTTATGAGTTGCCCATATCTACCCAAATCACGAGGCTTTATTCTTTAAGTAAAACAATTCTGAGACCTTGAAACCTATATCCCCAAAATGTACCATCAACATTTTATTTACTACTATTTAAAAAATTAAATTTCCTGTACAACCCGTATGTATATGCTTTCCCCACAACGTTAAGAAAATAAAACGCATTTTAAAAATTAGGTTTATAACTTCTCCGATTTCTTCAACGCCTAGCTGTCCTGGAGAAAAAACATCCGCAAGGTCGGGAAAGTGGTTCCGGAACGTCTTGCCAGTGGATTCGTCACTGATGAATTTGTTGTTAACCAATGAGATCACAGGGTTTCAGTTGCTTTCCAATGGCATTCAATAGCAAAACAAGTTAAATGGCATGTCCCATTGATCTGACTAACACTTTTTGAAACCAGACCAAGTTATATTGTTATAGATTCGAACCAAACTCGATTTTAAATCAATGATAGCTTGTGTTACCATTGATTTATTATTATCTTTTTAAGTACACAAATTGAGATCAATAATTTGATTCTAATTCGTCGCAGTTCTTTGAACGGCGAGCCAATTGCATCACTAACGCGGAATCACGAACGACTAAGGGCATAGCTTCACTAATTTATAAAGAGATATTTTTTTATTTCAGATATATGTCTTGAGATGCTTGATCTAACTGGTTGAGCTATTGTTTGTCAAAACTGAGTTTCCTTGTTGCTTTGTTTATCATGACCAATTTATATTATATCCAATATGGTATCACATTCCTGTCATATCATCAGGCCTATATCATTACAGTAATTAGACATTATACCGACGAATTAACACTTTCTTCTCTCTCGGTATTTCCCCTTTCTGCGGCCACCCCTTTCTCTGTTTCAACCCTTTTCGTTCTCTAGCAATAACGGTTGCGTTCTCGCCCTTTGGCATATTTAAAAGGAAGATCCAGACAGAATATTTGCCAAGCATCCATCTTCCTTCCTGATATACGGAGATAAACACAACACTGAAGTCCAAGCTCACGATGGGCGTTTTCAGATGAACGTCTGTGGTTAAAATATCGAGGGACTGTCAGGAAGAGTGAAAGTATATACACCAGATGATAAATTCATATATTTCCCTCTTTCTAACATGTGTAATTCCAAGGGATACCAACGCTAATCATTCATTCCAACTGCTCAGGAAATCACTACATACATGGCATACCCCAATGACCTGTACGAACTGTGCAAAATTGAAGAGCTGGGGGCATTTTCACGAAAGGATTTGTCAAGGCGTTTTAGCCGACAAGTCCCACTTTATCTGACAGTTAAGATAGAACCAGTACATTTCAGCCAATCATAATCAAGGGAAAGGTGTTGATGAAACACTCCCCAGGGCGGTGGAATTATATTTGACGAGGGGATCGATGCGACATACAGGAGGTTTTATGCCCAGTTGAAATAAAAGAACAATTTTAATTTCATTCTATTTTGCATTCACGAAAGTACTGTGGTCGTAATATAAGCAATGAAAATAAATGAAAATTTTGTTATTCATCTAGCAAAATGAAAAATCAGAGTAACGCAGGAGACCGCCATCGTTGGTATATTATAACAGGTGATGTATCATAAATTTACACAACCAAGATCTCTCTTTTTACGAGTGCTCTGTCGTTTACCATCTTTTACCATTGTTAAAAAATAATCGTATAAAGAAATCATATTTGGGCCGCTTAACACCCTAACCACAGTAGCACCGCCTCTTTATAAATTCGTAGACATAATTAAACGATGAATTCGCACTGCAATGTTATCATTACGCCTTTTGAACTCCGCCCAAATATGTGACGTCACATATAACGTCGCATCGGGCATGTGAGGGGTGTTGATATCCTAGCTGCTATATTGTTATGCATATATATGAGTGGTAAATTATAGCTGCTTGGCATTCAAATGATCGATTCTTCGCTTCTAGTTAGGAAAGGAAAATATGCTGCCCAAGAGGAATCTGGAAGACAGTCTTCAAGACGAGGAATTATCAAAGACATTGTTTTTCATCCGCACTTTACGGATCAGCCTTGAATATTTTGCCTCGCCTAATATATTGGTTTTGTATCGACGATAGACATTAAAGAGGAGCTTATTCTGAATTTTACCAGTTCTTGAAGGAACTCAATGACATCGTGAACTTGTTATCTTCTAGAATCCAATGCGAGTATTTATAAAACAACCCAATTAATTGATCATAATACTGGATTGTTCCCAATAGGACATTGCTAATACAAATGTACCCAGTTGACCTACTCCTTCCAATGTCAATAAAGGACCAATTGTGACACTGCTCTTTCTCAGGCAAAGTATCATCCAGGCTTTAAGTGGACCTGGGATTGACAGCGACCTTCTTTTGATTTTCCCTTTTTCCGCTCACCAAAGGATGGATGATTTCCAAAGAGGCTGAATCAGAAATGAAGCGATGAATGATCTTTAGTTCTAACAATTACTTCTGAAGGAACAATCTTGATAACGGTGTGCCATCCGCCTAGGAATCTATCCCTATTCACTTGCTTCGCGTTATATTATGCTGATGAGAATCGTTGTCAAATTCTAAAAGGATAAATATCTTTACGAATCAATTCAATTTCGTCCCAACTTAGGAAGTAGTTGGGAAGTGAATTGAAGAAGTACTCCGTGACAACATTAAAGAACGCATCCTGTAATTTACCTGTTCGAATTTAACTAACATTTTAATGGGGAGAAGTTAGCGTGTTTCACAAAGAGTGAAAGAGACGGATGCACAACTCTTGAAGGAAATATAACCAAAACGGAACGCAGAGTATATTCTCAGTACATTACTTGTAAGATCCTGTATGTCGACCGAAGGCGACGTGGTTTATATACACGAGGTACAGTTGAGTAATCTTTATGCCATGACTGACGGAGATGGATGTCCGCTAGAGATGGGTAATTATTCGATCGTAGCTTATGCAGACGAATATCTTTACCCACCTGGTGAGGCGGTCCTCATCACCATCATCATGCCGATCATTTGGGCCATCGGCGCCATATCCAATATTGCCTTCATTTTCGTCGTAGTGCGCATCCGTCGCATGCGTACCGTCACCAACTTCTACCTCCTCAATCTGGCCGTCGCGGACATCATGTTTTTGTGTTTTGCAGTTGGAGAAAAGCTGGGCCGTTATGCAGCGTCCCCAATTTACAATGATCAGTTCAACCTGAAGCCAGTCGGATGCGTGCTCGTCAACTTCTTCGTACAGCTCTCCTTCTATGGCTCCATCTTTTTGGTTACTCTGGTAACCCTAGAGAAGTACTACGCAGTGTGTCGACCTGTCCAACACCGGCTTATCAGTGGGAATAAACGAACGATCCGGACCATAGCGGCGGCGTGGTTACTGGCGATTGCTTTCGCAGCAATCCTCATTCCAGCGTGGGCAAACTGGACCCGGAGTTGTTTGAATTGGCCGGATATTGAAAAGTACAACTCCTTACCAAAAATATTCGCCACCTGCCGCCCATTGTCTGTCACGTATGCTTATTTCAGCAACGGTATGCAAACAATACCGTTTTTCGTCGTCTTGGTTCTTAACCTCCTTATGTATGTGTTTATCATACGCGCTGTTAATACGCGCGTAGTTGCACGCGAAAATCACCTTGCGTCATCTGTCGCACGTAGAGTCCGGATACGTGACCAGGTAGTGCGTATGCTCGTTGTAAATGGCATCATATTCTTCATTTGCCTCGCTCCGCTACAGATCTTTTCGTTCGCCTCGATGATTATCGGCATATTGGAGGCCGTTACGGGCAGCAGTTTCGTCATCAATCATGAGGAACAGATTCTCTGGACATGCCGTATCTTCTCCTACATCAATTCGGCCATCAACCCATTCGTGTATGCATTCACCAACCCGAGGTACCGAGAGGCATTTATGGAGGCATTTGCATGTTGTCATTCCCTAAAACGCCATCTGCTGAAGAAGGCAAGGGTCCAAGAGAATGGATCAAGTAATGTCAGCACGGATCAGACTGCCACCATGAAGCGATTCCAAATCCGCAAGGAGTCGATGGCCACAACCGATTCCCAACTGTCGAAAAGTCGCTCCCCATCGATTATCGCAAACGATGTTGCAATTTAAATTACATTCAGCTGCAGATTTTTAAATATTCCTTGAGGACTTCGAAATAAACATATACGCACACGAATACACACTCGTCGATCACTTCGACAAATGTTTGACTCACTCACTTCATTGATGATATAAAATTACGCGAATAGAAGAAAAAAACTTCATGCGGAGAGAGTAGTTTGTGTTGTAAATAAGGGGGTTTTTTTTATTGTCATTTATGTGTAAACGGAAAAAAAGTCAATTTCGATCTCAGAATAAACGATAAATTTTCCTCACAAATCACAACTTCGCGCTATTTTAACAAGGGATTTTTGGAAATATTTCATTTTCTTACTTTTTTCGGTTTTTCGTGAACTGGTATGATTAGTAACTGCTGTTTATCAATGATGCATATGAAATTTGCATTAATGTCATGAGAAGCTCGAACCAACTGCAATTGGGCTGCTTTAAGACGGAAACGTTTGTCGTATAGTTGGAG
Organism: Lytechinus variegatus; assembly: GCF_018143015.1. Classification (NCBI taxonomy): domain Eukaryota; kingdom Metazoa; phylum Echinodermata; class Echinoidea; order Temnopleuroida; family Toxopneustidae; genus Lytechinus; species Lytechinus variegatus. Next base: position 30,613,631 of record NC_054755.1, read on the forward strand.
GAGCAAAAAGAAAAAAAAGGGGGGGGATAAAAAAAAAGAAGGGGAAACATAAAAAAAGGAAGACAAGTAAATAAAATAAGATGAGGGGAAGACTTGGAAAATAATTTTATCAATCTTTCATGTCACTTTATAGAACTTTCGCTCACACTTCGAGCTCGCATTCAGTTAGGTGATTTACATGTCCTGCTCAATATGGAGCTTAATCTATCAAATTTTGAAGTCAAAATATAAAGGAAATAATAGCTCGGAAATCGAACTTTCATTATGTTTGTTTAGTTACAAATTAATTTAAAAAAGTGCTCTGTAAAAATTTCTGCTTTGTGGCGAAGGCCAAGGCCTGAAAACCTCGAAAGGTCGGTTACACTTCGTAATTCCGAAGGTTCTTTATTGACGACCGAAGGTTCGTAATTCCGAAACACGTAAATTGCCTATACCTCGATGTTCGTTAATCCGAACATTTGTGGCGTTATTCCGAAGGTTCGTTATTTCGAAGGTTCGTTAATCCGAAAACGAAATAAGGTTCGTTGTTCCGAAGGTTCGTTAATCCGAAAACGAAATAAGGTTCCTTGTTCCGAAGGTTCGTTAATCCGAAAACGAAATAAGGTTCGTTGTTCCGAAGGCTCGTTAGTCCAACGAAATAAGGTTCGTTAATCATTTAGTTCTCGGACTAACGAACCTTCGGAATTATGAACCTTATTTCGTTTTCGGATTAACGAACCTTCGGAATTACGAACCTCATTTCGTTTTCGGATTAACGAACCTTCGGAATGACGAACATCATTTCGTTTTCGGACTAACGAACCTTCGGAAATACGAACCTTCGGAATATCGAACCTTCGGACTATCCGAAGCTTCGGAATTACGAATGTATGCGAAAAGGTCAAGGCATAGCAAACTTTCGATATAATGGAACAATACTTAAGCGACAGACATGGCACACAGAGCAAAATGTATAAAAGGTATGAGCGAGCAAAAATTTTGATCAATGTACATAGGCTTGTATTGGTTAGATGGGCTTGTGCTGATGGGTTGGTTAATGGGCTTGATATGTTTGGTTAATTGGTTATTATCATGTGGATCCATGCTCTACAAGCAGGACTTTTAGTGGATCCCCTCATTTCCAAGCAAGATCTTATTAATACAATTGTAAAAAAAATCATAATTTGTCTGTAGTTGTTTTGTAATTATAATTGACATGTATTTGTATTTATGCGTTTGATGCGCACTTGATTTGTAATTACTAATGATGACTGACGTTCCAAATTAACTTGTTTTTGTTTGGTGGGGCGGGCTTTCATTGGCTGAATGGATGGGCTTGTTGTGATTGGTTGGTTATGATCATAGGGATCCACGCTCTGCAAGCAGTTCTTTTAGAGAATCCCCTCATTTCCATTCAAGCTGTTGTTAATATTTTTGTACAAAATTTTACATGTTGTTTGTAGATGAATTGTAATTACAATTGATATGTATTAGTATTGTTTATTACGATGTATATTTGATTTATTTTGTATTTGGTAATGATGTACAAGGTGAACTTAAATTTGTTTGGTTGGTTAGATGGGCTTCCATTGGCTGGTTGGATTGGCTTGATATGGTTGGTTGGCTGGGCTTGTTCGGGTTGACTAGATGGGCTTGTCATGGTTGTTTGGGCTTAATATGGTTGGTTGCTAGTCATGTTTTGGTTGGCTGGATGGGCTTGCATTGGTTAGTTGAATGGGCTTGTTATCGATGGTTGTGCTTGATATGGTTGGTTGGGCTTGTTTGGTTGGTTGGATGGGCTTGTTTTGGTGTTTGGCCTGATTACTGAGTCTTTTTTCTTCAAATTTCAACACCGGGGGAGGCACTTTATACTAATTATGTCAAGGAAATCGGGAGAGGGGAACCCAACTTTCCAAAGTCTCCTGCCTTGGAAGTCCCTTTCCAAGAATTCACGTTCAGGTCAGGTCTTGAAGCCTCTCCCCAAATTTTATTACACACACATGAAATAATCTTGTATTGAATAGATGATAAATGTAAATAGGGGAATCCTCATCCCAGGAAAAACCTGTCCTGGGAACAACAAGGGCACCATAAACTCTGATATAAAAGGCAATTTTGTTTTCTTAGTATTGTATGTGAAAAGCAAACAATATCGCCCACGCTTGCAAGTTGTCTAAACAATCATCATAATGCTGTCAATTTATTATTGATAATATTTCTGAAGAGTAAAGAAAATCACTTAGTACATACATGTAAGTATGCAGATGCGTCCATTCCTCTGTACGCAATTAAAAGGAAAGTTGACTATGACGAAAAGTTTATTGAATAATTTAACAAAATTATTAGAACGTTAATAATATGCGAGCAACTTTCCTATAGGAAAGTATACATATCGTATGATAAAAAATCAATGAAATGTCATTTTCTCAGAAAATTGAGAATGTTTTTTTTTGTACCTTTAGTATATCAATACACAAAGCATTCCACACCCGTTCCTAAAAAAAGAAAACAAAAATAAGTAATCACGAACCATTAAGAATGAATTAACATTTGGGACACCTGCTCGTTTATGACGTCACAAATCCAAATTTTAACATTCTAATCACTTTTTTCGTTCTTTAATGGAGTTTCCTCAAACCTTAATCCAGTGGCGGACCGTGACACGAGGAGACAAAGTATTGGAGGGGCACTGTATTGTAAGTGAACAATGCTGTGCCCCTCCAATGCTTTGTCTCCTCCGGGTCACGATCCGCCACCGTGACTGCCTCAATCAATATTTTTTATTATATTTTTTTCATTATTTTACAACAAACCTTTCTTCAGGATGAACTTCTCCTTAAAATACTTGGCTGTCAAACGCTCTTATAGGTGACAGGGTGAACATATTGAATATGTCAATCTTTTCCGTGTTAATGTTTACAGATAACATGTGATATTAAAATCCTTGTTTCCAAGCAATAAATAAAAATTGGCCACTTGAAATGAAAGATTACTTCCTCATACTTGTTTGTTATTACTGTAGGATAATAAAAACATACGCGGCGTGTACAGGCGGTCACAACGACGCTATATACAATCAAAGTTTACACACGTGTCTGCACGCTGCGGGAGGGGGCAGGGGCAGCCCCCCCCCCCCAGACATCGTGAAAACTTACATACTTTTGCTGAACGTTTTCACAAAATTCACCAAAAGTATTCACGAAATATTTCAGATTCTCTTTGTATAATGCGAAAACACCCTAATGACAAACTAAGTCGCATCTCTCCACCGCTTTCGAGTTTCTTTTTAAAAAATTGCACCCCCCCCCCCCCGCAAACATTTTTGTGCATGGCAATGTTTACAACGAATGGATAACTTCCCGTTAAGCTCTCCTATAGTGCTCTAGTCCACTTTCAGCTATAGTTTTGTTTTAATAAAGAGAGGACAATCAAACAAGCATAACAGAAGATCTCATCGAAATACATGTAGGATGTTAAGATAATAATGACGTTTTCTAATTTATCTTAATTTCATCACAAAACAATTATGTGCACATCCCGGTCTGTATGCAAATGAGACCAGGGACTGACACCACCCACTAACTGTATTCATTTTGTGTTTCATTTAATGAAATATCTTAGTTTTTCCTCATAATGTGAAACAGGGTGATATTCCTCCTTGAATATGCAAGATTACGATTAGTTCAACCTATTGTTAATGATGGAGATGCTTCTTGACTGTCAAATCTGCAAAACTTGAAATAATTTACACTTCTTATAATGAAATTCCAAATAAATGGTAAAATCACCAACTCCTTCATTTGCACATTACTGTAGATATGCGTTTTATTTTGCAAAATTAGTGAAAATTGAGAATATCATAACTTTTTTATATCTGACTTCTGTGAAATTGTCAGCATGATATTTTGTTTGATTCTACTTTATCCATTCCAATTAACTTTTTACTTGGGTGGACTTGGCCTTTTAAAGTCCTGATTAAAACCTATCAAGAGTGTTGCCCCCCCCCCCCTCTGTTTTTCATTAGACCTCCTTTCATTCGCATGTCCTAGATCACGACGTGGACAATGTGATCACTTACGGAACAAAAACTAAGAGTGGAATCATTTTGAGATTTTTGTGAGAAAAATGGTCTACTTTTTTTGTTAATTCATTACGAAAGCTGATATTTTGCTTTAGTTGCTGAAGTTTATGATACACGTAAAACACTCAATGCGCATGCAACTTTTTGACCAAAAACACGGATATTTGGGCATAAATTCCCTTTTTTTTTCAGAAAATATTCACCGGACTGTCCAGAAAACGATAGCAATCAATTTCTACTAACTCTAAATTATATGGAGAAAAGCGTATTAGATTTTTCGATTGTCTGTGCCCCAAAAATATGAAAATGACTGATTTTTATGACAAATCCAAGATAGCCGCCAAAATTGCCAATTTTGAAACACATGGGACTCTATGCATGGGACACGGTTTGGCAAAAGGATCATCAAGATTCATTAACTAGACACTTCAGGCAATGCCCCAAAAAAAAGTTGGTTAAAAAAATATATCCCGATGGTGCCCGGGAATCCTCATTTCCGACTCAACTGTTTGTAAAAAGGGGCCCTGGTTTCGGGTCTAGTGATGTGCTTCTCTACACTCTCAAAATAGTTTACCCAACACTGGGTAAAATGAGAACATGCATGTTCGTTGGAAATAGCCCAATAAATCATGGGTTAAACAAAAAAAATACCCTGCAAACATGCATGTTTTTCTTTCTACCCAATATTGAGTAAAATTATGCTCGGTGTAGAGTTTTTTATTATTCATCCACCATTATCTCTCGCAATACTGAAGATCATGATTCGTGTTGATTAGATACAATTAACAGTGTATTCAACTAATCTTTAATATTCTTACAAAAATCATATATTTTTTACCTCAAACTGAGTACAATACAGGTAGGCCATATGAAACATAATTAAAAGCATTCTTCAAAACAAAACAAAAATCATTCGTATACATTGACATTGATATAATCAGGTAACAGTGTCATACATCCATTTTTACTTCAAAATAACCATGATAACGGGAAGCAATTTGTTTCCAAAAGTTACCAATAAGATGCCAGAAACAACAGAGTACCGATGTGTGACGTCAACAATCTCCACTTTTTGCATATCAGCGGTTTTTATACCATATTTTAGTAGAGCACGATGAAAAGCCCCCACAACCCAAATTTGGTGAAAATCGGTCCAATGGGGGCCTGAGATATGACGTCATGAATACATAATTAGCCCCATTAAAGTCAATGTATTATTGGCCTGGTTCCTGAACATTTAGAGCCATGCCAACAATACACTGACTTCAATGGCCCGTATTCTGAAGTCGGGTTTAACTCAAACTCAGGTTTAAAGTTGTGGTTTAAGTATGGAAAGCCAATTGCTACATAAATCACTAATAGTAAAGATATCATAATCAGCTCATTCGGCTCTCAAATCATTTATAATTGTCTAGGAAGTATAAATAGATGATTGTCTTCACCATCGATGAATCAGGAAAGAGCACAGTGAAAAATTAGAAACATACAACTTAATAAAAATTTTGTCACTTTTGGCTTCCCATAATTTTAGCACAGAGTTAGACCATGGTCTAAGTTAAACCTGACTTCAGAATACGGGCCAATGAGGCTAATTATGTTTTCATGGGGTCCCCATGGACCGATTCCCACTAAATTATAGTGGGGATATTTTCATCATGCTCTACCAAAATATGCTATCAAAAATGCTGAAATGCTTAAACCCTTTTTGTGACGTCATCGCTTACGTACTCTTTCATTATAAAAATGAATCGAGATTCAGAAACACAATGTTGACCAATACATAATGATGAAAAGAAAGAAATGGGAAAAACATATATTCATATACATTCATTTTCAATGATAGAATTACTTTTTTTTCAAAAGAACCAATAATTTAAATCCAGAGATGGCGCCAGGCTGTGTATTTTTATGGGAGTGAATAACTATCTATTTAGCTTTTTTTTTAAATTTAATTCCAGGGGTATAGAGAGTATCACGACGTAACGATCTAAACCTCTCTTTGTTACTCTCTTCTGTCTTCTCTAGGCCCTCCTTTGTTAATTTACATTTTCATTTCCTTTTCACTACTCAAGATTTTATAGGGCGATCGCTGCCTGCCCCCCCCCCCCCCCCCGTAGCACCGCTAATGTTTACAAACTTAATATCTCAAAATGAATATCATAGTTGTTGGTTAAGAATTGAGTAACCAAAGGCCAAACTCTTTCAGCTTCTTTTTCTTTCCATCATGACGCCCAAGATGGTTCCCGTGAGCAACATAAACCTCATTTTTATGAAGCGCGAGCCATGCCCTATCAAAGTAGTGCTTGCCAGTCGGGAATTTTTCAAAGCTCATCCTTTTGATCGGAATATCCGGAAAGAGGGGCAGAACTTTCGTCAAAGCAACCTGATCCGACTCCAATGTCCTTCCCCGTTGATTTTCCAATCGCTTGACCCATTCCTTAACCATGACAATAACATCAGAGTTTGACTTCATGTACATGAAACAGGGACATGGTATGTGGTTTTCGTAACCTTGCGCAAGCCACATGTCGTAGAGGGCGTACTCCCCAAGGATCAGATCGAGCGGGTTCTTGATCCAGACCGTGTCAACATCCACCAGCAACACGTCATGACCTTGCTCTAGCAAGGTCCTGATATACACGGTCCTGCGACGAATCAGTTCCTGGTACATCATGACAGGACCGTACCGCCGGGTGAAGTTGAAGGCATACTGCTTCTGATAAAGCACCCGGAATTCCCTGTTGGCTCTGATACTGAAATACTTGTAGGTGTCCTTGTCTTCTGCCACCACAGTAACGTTGTAGCGGATTCCCAGACGTCGGAGACTCTCCAGCCAGTTCTCAGCGATGTCAACAAACTCTGCATTCACTGATGTAAGTATCACAAACTTGTTGTGTACAGGCGATGTATCAACTTTCATCGTTGAATCGGCCTTATCTAGTGTTGGTCGTTTTTGTATCTGAGAATCGACGATGTCCTTGAACTTCTGAAGATTATGACCAGCCAACGCATTGCCATTTCCATCTTGAACGCGCTGGCTACGACCATGGCCAGCTGCGTTTTGAATGAGAAGTTGGTAATTGCCTATAGAGGGCGGGCTATTTTTCCCATCGTCTGACTGGAATGGACCTGCCAGTAAAGAAGACAAAGTTAGAGAGTGTGAGTGTAAGAAAGAGAGAGAAAGGGAGGGGGAGAGAGAGAAACCTGTTCAAAGGACCAACGATCCCTAAGACTAAAATGTTGAAGGGCCTATACAACTAAGTCCATGCATTAAGCATACGACTTTTACTTCATTTTGAAGACCCGGGCAAAAAAAAAAATGGGTTCTCCAGGAGGAAATATAACACGGTCGACAATAGATATGATGGCATTGGAATGGGTCGACATTCTTTCCTCGAAAATCTAGCAAGGAAAAAAAATATTATCAACTCTAAAGACGGTTGAATGGGAATGATCCTTCTTATGTGTTTGCGCCCTCTGTATATTCCGAATCGACAATCCCATATTTGCTGTACCTCTTACAACAAAAGCCTAAGCTTCCTTTCTTGTTTTCCCAAGTGATTGTTGATAGAGTTGACATAGCATTTGCATTCTGTTTGAGAAAGGAGGAGTCTTCATTCTTTTCTCAGATTCATTTTCTTCTAGTACTGTGGAAAGTGATAAAAGATTCGATTTTTTTTATTTTTACTGAAAGTTATGGACCAACCGAAGAGTGAGTTATTGAGTCAAGTTGAGGGCTCTTTCACATCATAAGTACGCACATTTCGAAGAAAACTTTATCGAGTAATACAATATCAAAAATTGTCAATACCTTTTTACATTTCTCATATTTTCTTTTGCAATGTTTTATTGCATTTACTCACATTCTTACATAAGCCTGTTGAAATCATTAGAAACTGCGGATAAAGAAATATAGGTAATCATTACAATGGCGGGAACAATATTACATGTCATTACGCCAAAGGATTGGAAAAGGAAATTAAGATACATGATATAAATATCGCAAAGGAAATACTACAATGATTAAGATTTACTAAAAGTTCATTTTTTCAGCGGTATTGTAAATTATCAGACTGTTCCACTTTATTACTGGTAATGATCAATTCAATGGCGAAGCTGAATTAAACAGCAATATGGCATATTATCGAAATTATTTTTCATTAAAAAAAATGAGCGGAGGGGTTTCGTCTTATACTTTTAAGGTGAAACATTTGAATCATTGTTATGAATATGAATCGGCGATCTGATGATTTCCTCTTTCATTATCTTTTTAGTTGAATTGCAATTTCCAACCCCTGGATGATGAAATAGGCTTTATAATTGTCAAATTACTTATCTGTTGGTATATATGATTGTGTTCGATCAAACATAATTGTCAAAAATTTTGATGATTCTAACCAATAATTTTGTGAACTGAGCATTATCATGATTTTGGGGGAATTGACGGACATTCATCAACATTCTAACAATATTGATCATTTTAACTTTTCCTTTTCAAAAATTAATGAGCTTCATTTATTTCGATTGTCTTATTACAAGCATTGAAAGCAGTATATGCGAGGAGGGGCTACCGAACACCCCCTTTTACTACCGAACACCACCTTTTGCTTTTTCAAAAATGAAAAGGTAAAAAGGATGTGGAGAAAAAAGAAAGATTTTGAAAAAGCAATTTTCTTCGACCTATTCCAGTTAATTTTTTTCCCGACGTTGCCCCTCACCACTTGAGATATCCCGATTCTGCCCCTTTTTGTATAAAAAAAATATTTAATGGAATAATAAAATATTTGGGGTATGATGTTACATCACCATTTTTTTTTACACATTCATTGTGATGTCATAACTTTTTCACTGAAATAATGCATAAGTTAAGACCAAATAACTTTAGCACAAACACCTCGTTTTCCCCCAATATAAATCGAACCTGACATTACCTGGAGTTATTCTTGATTGACTCATGTATGTTATCGTCCCGATGATGACCACCGAGACGAGGACCTGGACGATCAGCAGGATGCAGAACTGAGAAGAAACTGATAATTCAACCTTCGGCATCGTACTCGTTGTCGTTGTCGAAGTGGAGGCAGAATCCAATTTTTTTAAAGAGATGCTGTTTCTTATGCTTACACAGGCAGGCAAACAAATCAAATGCACATACGATTGATCGTGGTGTTATCAGTTTTCTGGCTGTAGAGGGGCTCACTCATTCGTATTTCGAAATTTGACGGTGTTGACGATGAGGATGATGATGACGACAGTACGACATAACTGCTACGGCGGCAAAGGCGGTGCCGAATGATGATTGCGACGACGATGTGTCGGTGATGCTGACCATTCGAGAGTGGAGTGATGATACAGATAAGTTGCAGTCAATGAATCATTGCCATCAAGATCCAATAAAATTATTGTATATACATTCTGGGACAAGATGGAATTAGAAATGAAGGTAATAAATCTTGACCAGTGATAACATTGTTAGTAACCATTTGTAGTCCGTGGAGCAGACAGCCTTGCATCTGGCGAGATTCGGCAAAAAGCTATACACAGGACAGCTCCGTTGACCATTTTCCTTTCTTATAAATTTAAGATATTATATTTGATAGGTAGGCCTAATGGCTTTCTGAACACATTTCGTATTTTCTGCTTCCCATATTTTACCAATAATTCCTTATAACTCCAGAAACAACGTGATAAAAGCACTACCTTATATCAACCACACACATGTGATGTAAGTGAATGAACTCAATTAGTATTTTTGCTTCATAAAACTTCCTTCTGCCCTGATGAAATCTCTTACTATAGCCTTATGTAAGGCGCATCTTGCAATCTTTTCCAAGTTTCCAAAGATAGAAAATATTTTCCTGCGATCGAATTATCATAATTCAACGGATTTAAAACATGAATTTTATTTCATTCAGCTACCATAGATTCAAACTCTTAAAATATTTTTGACAATTGTGTATCATACTTTCATTGGAAGCAAAAAAAAATTAATGAAAGATAGCAGTTTGGTTGGAAACTAATGTTTACTTTTCCGCCTCAGAGTCAACTTTCATTCATGGACAGACGAGCCTTCGTTTCTTTGCTCAAGACTCGCACCGATTACATAATACTCGTTTTCCAAACGACGCGCATAGATCCACACAGTGCAGTTCAAACACTCAAAAAGAACCAATGGTTCTCAATGGTTAAAACAATTAAATGTGTTTTTTGTCAAAACCTTTTGAGCAAACTTTTTTTCCCTTTCTCATAAAGAATGCAAAGCCCCTTTTCACTTGTATTTAAGTGGTTGATAAACTTCCAACCTTTTTGTTTGGTCTAATTTGCATAAAATTCTGTAAACATATAGATATATAAGGATAGTCCTATACCAGGCCTCTTAACAAAGTCTGTTCTCACAAAGGGGCGTGGCTGGTATTGAACTCCAGATTACAGAGGACTAGTGAATAACATACAATAAATACATTCATATCAATACCATACAATAAATTTAAATTCATAAGAGGAACTAAAAAGAAAATAGATAAAATAATTACTTACAAGCTAAACAATAACATTTAACCAAAGGGAAGCAGAGTGTGGGTATATGAACTAAAAAGAAATATTCTGTCTGAGAGTAAAAAGAACGCTCATAGCATGTTTCTATTTGTTAGCTCTACTAACCAAATGCTTTTTGTTTAATGTAACGTTTCATGCAAATGTATTTGATAGCACTAGGATTTGTTAACAAAATCAATTCAATTCAAATCGTTTTTTTTTTCAAACATCATTTTTTTCTCTCTCTTTCTTCAAATCTGACGTAAAAGTAAAGAGAACTCGCCTATGTCATTTTAAACCGACCCGTTTATGTTATACCCACGGCGCCACCACCCCTGCCATCTTAACCACCCCATCCAATCACAACACCATGTGACTTGCAGTATAGTATATTGAACCAAAAATTTTGAGGGGACCAAATATAGCGTATGACGCAAAATTTATAAAAAGCTGCGAGCGAGTGAAACAAACGAACAAACTAACATCTTGACCTTTTAATACAAATAAACTCTGATTTTTAGAAGAACTTTTACATCATATTTTTCATCCAAAAATGATATCGTTTTCACCCATTTTTATTTTCCTTTACTTTCTCAACCCTCCCCTTTTTTTGGGGGGGGGGGAGTCCATGGCCCAAGCCCCACTTTGTACACCATGTGACTGCGTGATATAGCTATCTATTTCACAACCTGGGATCATCAATCAGACAATGGAATGCAGACTGGTGTCACGTGACAAAACTGGCATCATCGGTGTCATCTTGGAAATAGCCCTTCCCTTTATTATCTGGGTCAGCATATACATGAGCTATATTCACACCGAATATACCGGTGACACTGAAACAACATTCTCCATGCTCTGTGGCCATCATTGCGAGAAACCTCGACATTCGGATATGAAACTCACAGCAGATTCAAAGCGAATTTAAGTAATCACAGAGAGCGATCATTTTGAGTGAAAGGTTTTTAATGGCAAAATATTGCCATCACTGGCGGAAGGCCGCGGCGAACTGGAAGGAGGCATTTAACTCCAGCCCCCCCCCCCAAAAAAAAAAAAAAAATCCTTCGGCAATAAAAATAAAGGAGAAAAGAAAAGGAAAGAGAAATTGTGAGATATTATATTATTTACCTAGTATTATGTAAAATCTATCGCAAAATTTGATATTCACTGCTGAAAGTCAAAATCTTAGCTCTTTTGCGACTTATTTTAGAATTTTTCCTCATACGCCATGTTGACCGGTGTCAAAATGTTTGGCTCATTGCGCCACTTGCATGTTACGTCATAATAATTACCGTCCTCGTTCTGTATGTAAGGGACCGGTATGTTTGTAAAACTGGTCGCACACAACTAATTCCATTCAAGCATTTCGTTCTACACGGGGCTCAATCCACATCCAAAATAATAAAATACAACAAATTTGTTTTTTTTTATGTTTGGAGTAGCATCAAAACCAGGGACGGGTCCAAGATTTTCCAAAAGAGGGGGCACATTTGGAAAAGCCAAAAAAAAAGTTCTTCACTTTTAAAGGGGGTAGGCACACTTGTGTTTTAACGGCATTTTTACATTACATAATTCAATTATGCCTCTCAGAAGGGGGGGAGGAGGTGCACGAGCTGGCTGTGCCCCCCCCCCTCTAGTGATCACTAAATTGGAAATATAACTTATGTGAACGGGGACCGGCACCCCGGTGTAATCTTCTGTTTCTGTCCATCTTCATTCATTAGATATTACTTTATATCCACCGTCAATGATAGGGCATGTATCATATAATGAAATTTACCATGACATCCATTCCCTCCCCTTTCATGTTGCGTGCATGCAATTATTAATCGCTCTACAATGTGTTGTTTATACATTTAATTCACAACGGAATGGAAAATTACAAATTTCATATTCATTAATTTTGTAGTTCTTAAAAAAAGGGGTGAAAACTCATGAGAGTCGTGAACATTATATGTGATGATGAAAATTAATATGAAATGTCAGTAATGTTGAGCAAACAACGCACATGACACCAGATGCATTTTAACCCCGTGTAATTTGTTTAATAATCAAAATATTCTTTCGCATGACTAATTCTAGGCTGAAATTTTTAAATAAGACCACACTGCAAAAACGCCGGTGTTAATTCAACACCAGCCTAGAATCTATATCGTTCCACACATACCAGCAGAGAGGTATTGAAACAACACCGGTTTGGCGTTAGCCTAACTACACTTTGGCATTTAATCAACACCAATTAGTGTTATACCAATAACGGTTTAATTCTTAACTGGTGTTGTTTTAACACCTCTCTGGTGTGGACTGATATAGATACCAGACTGGTGTTTATTAACACCGGTGTTTTTGCAGTGCACTTTATGTAGTATTTATCCGTGCATCCAACCGCTTATCTTCATCCGCCTTGCTCGTCATCAGACAACTACAAGGAACATTATATGGGTCATTCTTCAGAAGACGCCCACCCCACCCTGAATAGTATAATAAACCAGGGATAGCATCAGCATCGGCACGATCGAAGGGGGGGGGGGCGGGGATGACACGGTATTCCGACGGAGGGGGCAGGGGAACCTATAAAGGTGATCATTTTTATTAAAGAAATATTTAAAATCGTGGTATTATCATACAGGCAGTTGCGTCAACCAAGACACCATTATGATACTCTTCTGTCCTCTCTCTCCCCCATGCGATTTTTCTTTTTAAATTTTCCTTCCTCATGGGTTGTTAAAATTATACGAGCAGTAATTCACACCCCCCCCCCTTAGCTACCCCATCCCCTGTCTCTGCCGCCATCAGTGACCTGCATCATTCACTATCCCCGGCCTTTCGGTGGCATCAATGAGCTTTCCTTGAATGGACTTTCAAAATACAGCACCATCTTACTATCTTCTTCATATTTTCTCTGATCAGATACAGTGGCATACTCAAAATATTTTCCGCATCTTTTACACGCAATCTAACCTGAAGAAGCATTTGGATGTTTCATAAAACTGTTCGGAACGTTACTCATGAATTTACGTACGATTGGATCATGTTCTTAGGTAGAAAGTCAAGTACACGTGGATATATCAGGTAGCACAAGAAAGGGTCATCAGCACTAGCGTACCTACGGGGGGGGGGGGCAGGGGGTAGTCTGCCCCTGACTAGTCACAACCCATGCAGGAGACGCATCCCTCCCCCTGACGAGCTTAAAGACCTTTTTTTTGCTTGTCATTTTTTTCTGTAACGAAATACTATATTTGTGGTTGAAGACCTTTTTTAATTTTTTTTTGCTTGTCAAATTTTTGGGCGTACGAATTTGCCCCACCCTGCCCCCTGTGAAAAATCCTAGGTACGCCACTTGTCACCAGTCGTTCATAAAGTAATCCATAACTTACGAATAGCTTTTTAAAACACCCGCCCCGTATACAACTCCATCTCCTTAGCTCCACTTGTTATCAATCCTCCTGTCTTTCCGGATACAAACACCTTCTCACCTAGGCATCTTAATCGTCCGTAGCCGGATCTGTTACTTGGCATTATCATTTTAATAACTCCTAGCTGTATTCTAGTGGTGTAATATTTGGAATCACCCTTATCCCTCAATACTTGATTTTTATATACTTCTTGGGATAAAGCTGTATCTCTAGTTACCATGGCAAACGATTGGAAAACGAATTACGTCGATAAAATCCTTATGGCGTCCGGAAATTTAACACACGCGGCTTTAGTCGGATTAGATGGCGCAATTTGGGCAGCCTCGGATGACTTTAAGGTAGGTTTGTCGAGTTTTATCAACGTACGTCACATTCACAGAGTAATAATTATCGTCGTTAAATTATTGTGAACCATTTTTTCCCCATTTATTGTACAGTTATGTGTTTGTTTCATAAATCCAAAGATATGATTGCACAGTTAGTTTAATTCCAAATGTTATTAATGTTCATGATAGAAATGGCATACATTACATGTTGATCCATCATGTCCATGGTTAAGCCGAAAATAACTCAAACAAAGGCAAAAGATATTGAACTTTCGTTAAGACTATATAATCCAATATTTATTCTATACTTTCCACGAGGCATGCATATACAAAGCAATTAATATAAAATAGAAAAGAAGTTGGTCTCCTACATGTTTCAATGGAGCACTGGTATTTCCCTTTTTTAAAGCAATCGTATTATATTTTTGATTGATAAAAAGTGGTTTATTCTGCAATGATAATAATTTTCTTCAAAAATTTTTTTTTTGACACTTGGCCGGAACTTTATACACATGCATGCAAAATAGTAATTGAATATAGGTCTTAATATTCTTCATCCATATTTATATATGTTTTACTCTCTCGCTTCGCTCTTTTGATTTGCCAAAGAAGTGAAACGTTGCCAAAATTAAGGCTTTCAATACTAAATTGCCCAATTCGTTTGCTTGTCCCCCACCCACTTGATTTTTAAGGCTACGTGTTTTTTTTTTTGGGGGGGTCGTGTTTTTATTTCATTAAAACCCTCAGATTTTAACACACATTGATTCTTTTATACACAAATTTAGTTCCCCCTTTTTTCCTTTCAATGATTTTTTATTTTCATAACTTCATATACATATAACAAACATAAGCATTATACATATTATATACAAAATGAAATAAAATACAAAACAAAGCAAAATGAAAAAAAGGGAACATTCAGGATTGAATGGTTATGATCCCTGAAATACCCCAGAGATAGTTCCCCCTGAGATTGTTTTTTAACATGTATTGAGTAAAATCTTTGTTGTAATAATATTACTGGACATTATGAAAATGAAATAAAAGGTGACATCCCCTTAGGGCTTTTAGGCCCTATTTATTGTTATTATTTCTTCTTCTCTTCTTCTTCTTTTTCCTCTTATTCTTCTTTTCTCTTCTTTTTTTAAAAATGTCCCTTTCTTCTCATTTCCTTCCCGACTCCCCTCACACCTGTCATTGGCTCTCGCATGCTATCTCTCTCGACATTCCATCGATCGCCCCCTCCTACCCCCCCCCCCCGCCCCTACGCAGATTAGCAGCGGTGAAGCTGGATTCCTTATTCGAGGGTTGTCCACCGCCGAGTCCCTGCGAGAAAACGGTGTTCTCATTGGCGGTGTGAAGTACGTGCTTCTCCGGGCAGAGGACAGCTGTGTCTTGGCGCGGAAAGAGGGAACAGGGGTATGCGTTGGCAAGAGCAGCACAGGTATGCTGGAATTTTAAGGATCTGATAAGGGCGCCATGGGGGCTGAGGGTGGGGGGGGGGCTGAGTTGAAGTTGGAAAGGGGATCTAGCCCTAATCCCCTACCCTACTTCAACCCGTTTTTTTTTTTTGGGGGGGGGTGGGTCACAGCAACTAGATGATGGGTAGCATCCGCGAGAAAATAAATAGCGGGAAAAGTGTTTTTTTACGGGGAGGTTCGGAACGCGAATAGAGTGTCCAGAGCTTAAATGCCTCCACCAGTCCTCCCCTGGAACATTTTTTGAATCTCCCGTCCTCTCTCGAATCAGGGAATGAAAATGTTATGTTTTTTATTTGAACAGATGAAAGTCGATCCACAGGGAAGGCGAGAAAATGAAATCTAGCGATTTAGTAACTTCTCATAAACTTAATCGGGGAAACTTTTTTAAAAATGAAGGAAAAAACATGAAAGATATGAAATTCATTGGGATTGAAGCTAAAAGGACAACTCATAAAAATTTCTTTCATATAATAATGTGATTTTTTTTCTTCATAATTTGGGTTCTGTAATTTTAACAGTGGTAACATTCCACCCCTTATTAATGTTCATGTTTTTAGCAATGTACTCATACTCGGTATTCATCATTACACCCCCCCCCCCCTTTCGCCCCCATCTCTCCCACCCCCTTCGCCCCTGTAAACATTATTTTCTTTCTACAGCCCTCGTCATTGGAGTATATGGAAAGGATCATGTACCCGGAAAAGCCAATACAACCGTACAGGACCTGGCGCAGTATTTAGTTGGTCAGGGCATCTAGGATTTGCCCATTTTTTCTGAAGCAACACAAGGACTTATTATCATATTTTGTTGGCAATAATGCCTAATTTACCATTCATATCTATTATTTTGTATCTATATGGGAACTATGAATCATATAATCCATATAACACCGATGAATGAAAGTTTATTCTCCCGAAAACACCGTATCGCGAAGAACGGAAATGGCGAGGGGGTGATGCATTAAAGTGGAATGATCCATATTAGCTTCGTTGATTGGTTGAAAGTTTTTCAAGACTGCTCCACTATTGCTTGGAGGGATGCAGAACAAGCTTCGGAGGCGTGTCAGCGGCGTATGTTGTATAAAAACCTCCGGTATCGGAACAGTCGTGATGTTACTCGACCATTTATAGAGGTGGATTAAATAAGCTTATTATATCCATCTCTTTGCACTCTATAATCCCAATCTCATCTTCATTTTTTGGGGCAAAACGTTGTTTAACGATTGCCAGATTGTAAAGTTCTTAAAAATCGAAACTGTTTTCCTGCAATATCTGGCCAAATATCAGGACACAATATTGCTTTGATAAATAATTCGTCATGCACACGTTATCTAGATTTCATTCTCTGATAAAAAAATTTGATTATCCTTTCAACTTCAATCATTTTCGGTGTATACTGAAACTGGCGGCATCGCACATCACTATCAATGGCTACACAACACATGCACGTAATTCTTTGGAAAGGGGGATGTGCATAAATTAATCTGTTTTTCATCGGACTGGCGTACAGATTGGGCTGGCTCTCTTCGTATGCTCTCAACTTTGTAGAATTTTTTTTGCCCCATATGCCATTCTGCCCCCTCAAAATGTTGGCTCATTATGATACTCGCTCGTTGTGACTCCATTCTTGAATGCTTCTAAAATACAACAATAAGCTGCTAAAAGCTGTCTTTAAACAACAAAGTAGCATTCATTCTCCAATTATTGCGTAATATCAAGGAATTTGCAATCAATCTTCAATACCCATAACATACTAAATGAAATAAATAACAACCTTAGCTGCATCAACAGAACAGTAGTAGTATAGTAGCAGCAGCATCGGCAGTAGTATAGGTGTAGTATTAGTCCCGGTATTAGTAGGGGAGGAAAAGTAATATTAAGTTGTAGTAGTGGTGGTAGTAGTAGTAGTAGTAGTAGTAGTAGTAGTAGTAGTAGTAGTAGTAGTAGTAGTAGTAGTAGTAGTAGTAGTAGTATGATGGTGGGCCCCAAGTCGGCGCACCTAACAATCTGAGTTAAGATTTAACATGAATTTCTTCTTATTTCACAAAATATTTTGGTTAATAGTGTTCCTTATATTATTCAGAGTAAGTGTAATGAAAGAAAATATAGGATTTTCTTGAAAAACATCGGGCAGTCATTTTCAGATTAAAAAAAAAATGGTACCCCATGTCTGCGCACTCATTCACTTTGCACACGATTTGGGTATTTTGGTGACAATGGCTGCATTTTGGGGCCGTCACATGGAATACCCTGATTCATTATTTTTCCACCATTTTGAGTCGGATTTTTTTATGAATACCTGTCTATGTATTGCATGTGTAAAATTCATGCTCGTTCCGTATCTTCTTTTACTAGAATCGATATACGCGGGTGCACAGACTTGGGACACCGCGCAGACATGGGGGAACTGACCATAGTAATAATAGTAGTATAGTAGCAGCAGCAGGATGAGTCGTAGAAGTATAAGTAGTACTAGTAGTAGTAGTAGTAGTTGTAGTAGTAGTAGTAGTATTAGTAGAAGTTGTAGTAGTAGTATAGTATTAGAAGTAGAAGTAGTAGTAGTAGTAGTAGTAGTAGCAGTAGTAGTATAGTAGTAGTAGTAGTAGTAGTAGCAGCAGCAGCAGCAACAGCTTGGTGCACTTGGGGGTACCACCCCCCCCCTAAAAAAGGGTGAAATATATTATTTCTAAATATCATGTAAAATTCTATCACAAAATTTTTCCTCGCATGCTTCTCTCTTTCGCAGCTTTTTATAAATTTTGGCCCCTAATTTTTTTTTCTCATTACGCCAATGTGTTGTACAAGTAGTCGTAATCATATTATATTGAATACATAATGATAGGGTTTACTATATAGGGTGTATTCATGATATAGAAAACAAATTCTTTTCAGAAAATCTTCAGAGAAATATTGTAAATCCTTATTCTTATTTCCCTACCGTTCCACCATTTTCCCCACGAAAAATGCTCATATGATAAAGATAACTTTTTTATATTTTACTTTGGAATAAAATAGTCAATATTTTGTACAGAATGTTTATATGTATCATGATATCTTGTTTACAACAGTGAGTTAAAAAAATGGAATTTATGTCACTTAAAGGACTATGCCTATTTTTTTTTTACAAAATTCAAAATCAATCGTATTTTTATGTACCTGCATGACTAGTCCACGGTTTAGAAAAGTACATATTCTATATTGCAATTTGAATTGTATTATCCTGCAATGTGATTAAACGATATCGTAAAAATTTCCCCAAATATTTGTGTGCTTTGATTACGAAAATGAAGAGTATGTGGAGAAAAGAGCAATCCCGTTAAACACAAATATCTTATCGTTTCTTTTTATACTTTTCTTTTATCATTTTATAACGATTAAATGACTGTTGACACGTGACAGTAAGCTTGGGAATTAAATGTTACAAGTGTAAATTATCTTTGTAACTCGTTTCGTTTTAGATGAAATTTTGTTTGTACGTCTATTATTGATATTACATGTCACCAGTTAATGATTTACAAACAAGAATAAATATATATCTATGAACATTGCAATATGTATTTCTATAGGACGAATCTTCTTTACAATATGCAATCAATTCTTGCGTAGTGGGAGGGGGGGGGCACGAGACAACCCCTCGTTATTTTTCAAGTAGTGAAAAAAGAAGATGGGGAGAAGGGGGGGGGAGAAAAGGGAAGAAGTGGAAGAAGAGCTACTCTAAAGCTCTCTCTATATTTTTTTAATATAATTATTTAACATTGTTTGTGGTGGAGCTCTGGAGGGGGGGGGGGGGGGGGTCATGCTTGGCTCCCCGGCGAACTGCACATACATGAACATTCTCTATCACATACACCTGCTCGTTCCGGAGGCACGTACGGTAGGAGATCCCTCGCATGCCTTGCGTTGCAACACCATTACCGCACTACTCCAGCGTGGTAGTCTCATCTTTCCTAACCCGATATGGGGGCGTGGCACTGTCGTCTAAAAACGCGCGACGGACTTGTTCGCCGTAAAAGGGTGTCCGCCGAAGGAGCGCCACGGCTGGATGCAGGGGGTCTATCGACCTCTCGTGGGTGTAAGAATGAAGGGTTATCTGTTTACAATGATCGGGCTCATTAAAGGAATATTGAATGGGGCGGAGTATATTTCAGGATCACTCCGGCTCGAATGGTGAGCGATAGTTACAGTATGAGTTATTAATGACAGCTATACATCATGTACTTCTCTGCAATGTTTGTTAAAGGGATATGTGAGCCGGGGAGCGTTTCATGCACGGACTTGTTGGACGCTTTATCTGACAAGTTCTGTTTTTTATATCAGACAGTTACCATAGTAAAAGTGCTTCTCAGCCAATCAGAATAAAGGAAAGTTACCAGATCTGACAACTTGTAAAGAGGACAAAATGTTGATGAAACGCTCCCCAGGGCTACGTAACACAAAGAATATCGATCAATCGCTAAATGAACTGACCAATCAATATTAATGATACATGCGCATTTGGTAAAAAAATACTGACCAGGGACCAATCAGAGTGGTTCTTTCATATTTTGCAATTCATCGCAAATCTTTGTGTTACGGAGCCCAAGGGCCTGTCTTACAAAGAGTTAAAGGGGAATCCAGCCTTGGCCATAAAATGTTGTGTGGGGAAGGAGAAAAATAAATGAAACATAATGGTGAAAATTTGAAAGAAATCGGACAAGCAATAAGAAAATTATAGCTGCTTAAAAATTGGGATCACTAATAGTATGTAGATTCCAAATTGGCAACTGGGTAAGTAAATTATGACAAGGGGCAAGGACAACTTTCCCATAGGCCATGTATTTTATTATCAGGGATTTGTGGTTTTCTCCTTAGTACCAACTTCCCTGGGGCAGTAATCTAAATAAATTATAACCCAGGTAGAATATTGTTTAATGTCCTCATGAAAGAAAAATATAATTTGAAATAAAACTTTTTGGAAAAATGACATTTTAGCCATAATATGTAGTGGAGTACATGAAAGAGTAGTCCTTGCCTTACATCGCAATTACATCCCATACGCGGCCAATTTGAAGTCTCCATGAATATAGTGATTACCAATATTTATAACTTTTAAAATTCATAATTTTCTTGTTGTTTGTCCAATATTGTTCAAACTTTCACCTATCAACTTGTCTGATTTTTCTTTTTCTTATAAAAACAAGTTTTTATTTGGGTTGGATTCCCCTTTAAGATTGATCCAATCAATCGTATCTCTATGGAAATCCATCAGTGTCATAAGTTTTTCAAAAGGAAATTTGCAAATTGTCCTTTGAAAACAAAGGAGAACACACCAAATTGTCAAGGAATTGATAAATATATGAATATACATCATATCTAAACATTTTTTGGAACAAACATGCATTTTATATGTTGACGTATCTGGCTTTCCATAGTTGCGATTGATCAGATCAATCACAACTCTTTGTAAGACAGGCCCCTGGTCTCAACTAGGGGTTCTGAAAATTCTCATTTCTTTCTTCATAAGTCCCCAATTTAATAGATTGCTAATATACCTCCAAAATAGTATTATGAAAACTCTATTAGCGCTTAAAAAAAACCTTTTGGCTTCAGTTTAGAGCCAAGTATGGTAAAAAAAAATAGAGAAACAAATAGATGAATGGATAAAGTAAAACCTATACAAATACAATTTAAAATGTCAATACTTTTTAAAATGTTTTTCTTTATTTGTACATCTTGTGAAATGATAGGATTACATTCCTTGATACAGTTAGAAGTGGACTTACCACAAGAGTACATAATACCATTGCATATAATGTAGAAAACAAGAGTAATGTTGTTCATCAATACTAACTTATAAAACAAATAATGCAAATTTCATAAACGGCAGTGCAATCCTGCAACTCTTTTGAAAATGGTTCAATCGGTCTGGTGTGTAGACTGTCTTTAAAATAGGATGGAAAAAAAGAAAGACAAAAAATGTGCCATAATCTGACATTTAAAACTCATCCATTATGCAAATTATGATTTATTTTTCTCCATTTATTTGGGTAAATGAAAAAAAAATATATAAAACCATACCTGTACAAAATGCTGATTAATTTAATAGCTTGCCAACTTTTGTTTTGTTTATTGATTTGGCTTTTATATGAATATATTTTCAAAGAGGAAATTATACTCTGATCAATCAAATCTTTATGCTTTGCCAAATTAATTCAAATTCTCATCTAGACAAAATTCGCATTTCTTATCATAAGGTGATTTATACATGACAGATTCAGTGAGTGTTACATGTAACTTACATAAACATATATGCTCTCTTAAAATGAAATACATTGATCAGACATCATAAATATGACTCCTTGTGAAGGAGTTGAAAAAACATTTTCTCTTTCTTTCTACATGGGCAACATTTCACTTCATATAACTATTGCCCTTAATTAGCATCTGGCAATCAAATGAAACTTTGTTTCTTGTTCATTTTGAAGTATTGTTCACATTCAAACAGTTTCTCCTATAGCAATCCAGATAAGTTCCAGTAATACGATTGTATCAAGTAAAGGCCACATCACACCTTACGACCTGACTGGACTACGAATGGTATGCGACTGAGTGAAGGGAAATGCGACATCACAGCACTTGTCAGCTTGAGAGCCGAAGACCGGTCAGAGACAAGTCGCAAGGAAAATCTTGAGGATTTGACATGTCAAATCATTATGACTGGATTGCGAGCTCAATCCAACTTCCAGCCAATCAGACAGCAGAGTTATATGACGCGTATATAATATACAACGCACATACACAGTAGTAAGCGCCATTTTCTCAGTTGCTATAGCAAACATGAAAAATCACATGCGTGAGTTGCAGACAGCAGGGTAGTTGGATCGTAAGGTGTGCGGCGTCGAGGCTTATGACTTCCTTGCGATTCATCTCCCCTCACTCAGTCGCAGACCAGTTGTAGTTGGGTCGTCAGGTGTGCGGTGGCCTCAAGAAAGTGTGTCAAAGTGAGCGGTATTATTTCAATCACTTAAAATGACAGAAAAAACAATGCTATTGCTTTGAGTTACATGTACTACAAACAAAACCATCTGCTAAAACATTTCAGCTGCTTTTTGACATATCATCGATGCTAGGGCATCCAATACACACTTGTCTGCTGTCAACAATATTCTTCTTATATTCCCCCTAAAAGGTATGAAAAGAAATTGACAGCTCACAATAATTGTGCTCATCTTCCCCAAAACAGGAGCCTTTCAACTGTTCTCAATATCAATATGTCGATTATCAATACAAGCACATATTCATTTTAATAACAAGGTACATGAACTCAATATTACTCATTTGCTGTAATCAAATATATATATTTTTGAAATAAAATTTTAGCTAGTCCATCTCAAGGCAAAATCATCATACCTAGCTGTACATTTATAACGTGATTCACAAGATCCATATCACTAATAACTTTCCCTCTGTGTACCAATTGCACATAAGTGTGTATATGTATTTCTCTGTGACTGTGTACAATTGCTAAATTAAAAGGTACCAGACAATTCCAGGGCCCCGTCTAACAAAAAGTTGTGATTAATCTCATCAACTTCAACTCTATGGAAGTCATGAATGTCATAATTTTTCCTACAGGAAATTGCAAAATGTGTCATTGAAATCAAGGAAGATCATACTGAGTTGTCCAGACAACAACATATACACCATATCTCGAAAAACATTTTAAACTAATATGCATTTTAGATGTTGGTATTGCTGGCTTTTCACAGTAGAGGTTAATCGGATCGATCGTATTTCTTTGTTAGACGAACCCCTGGGCCCTGTTGTACAAAAAGTCAGATTGATCCGATCAATCGCAACTATGGACGGCCAGCAACGTAAAAATCTATTACGCATGTTTGCTCAAAATATTTTCTAGCTGTGATGTATATTCATGCATTCATTGTTTTCTTGAAAATTCACTGTGCTTCTCTTTGCATAAAAAGGACATTATGCAAATTTTTCGTAGAAAAATTGATGGATTTCCATAGAGTTACGATTGATCGGATCAATCGTCACTCTTTGTACAACAGGACCCTGACATCAATGTAACTAACTGCACATGTCCAGAGACCTATACACTGTAACTGATTCATTCTCCAACATGAAAACCTTTAGAAAACACACATCACCTCTGTTTACAGCCAGGGAAATAAAGTCATCTTGGGTCGATATAGGTGACAAGCGCAACTCAATTAAATCCAATTAAAAAATATCTTTTTTAAATATTACACACAGTTCCAATCCATAATATACAAATACATAAAAATAAACTCGTTTTTTTTCACTTTAGACATACTGTACAAACGGCACATCATTTGCTCCTGCGACATTTACTCCGGACTTTTTCAGAGGGCATAGGGTTAGAGCTAGGATTGTAATGAAGTGTTTGGTTCAGAATGATGTCAAGATTTTTTTTTTTTTTTGAATTTCAAAATACACCTATATTTTGTGAAAACAAAAACAGTATATTTATGCACGTCGTCATGAATAATGGGCTGATGATGTCATGTCCCAACTTCTTTTTTTCTTATGTTATTTTTGGTGGTCCTTTTAAGGATCATTACTTGCCCACGAAAAATAAATGGTGTATCTCGAAACCCACTATGTTCTTTGCCGCCATACGAACCTTCAGAAGTTACATATGTTATTACATGAAATCATAAATATTTCATATGATACATGTCATGCATGTGAATAATGTAAAGATTAGGATTAGGGTTCATTTAGTTTTGGAGGTTACATGTAGATTTCATGTTTAACGTGTAGATTTTCCATCGGAGCAATTGCCGCAGGAGCCAATGTCATGGAACCGTTGTACATGTATGCGGCAAATTTAGAGAAACCATCCACCTGGACCTATATTTCACATGAGCATGGATGATCCAGAGCCTTTTTCACAAAGACATTATAAACAACTCACTGGAGTATGACAAGCTAACAGGGTTCTCAGTGATACATCGAGTTGAGATTTGAGTTGAGATTTGATTTGAGTTGAGAGTTGAGTTGAGATTTGATTTGAGAGTTGAGAGCAATTGAGATTTAGCATTTGTCACTGCTTACAAATAAGTATAGTGCAATGTATAATATTTGCCACAATACATGTAAGGATGAAATTACTTGTATGAAAGCACATGTATGCTTATAATTCCTTACACTCACTGCATAGTCTGCAGGCACAGACCCTGATTGAAAATTTGATCGACAAGTGGGTCTTCACCTAAAATAGCAGATTTAAATCTTGTTGTTTTCATTCCCGAGCAAGAGGTTTGCACAGCAGACTACTCACTGTATAGTCTGCGGGCACAGACCCTGATGGAAACTGATTAACAAGTGGGTCTCCATCCAATATAGTATACTTAAAACTTGCCATTTCCATTCCCTAGCAAGAGGTCTGCACATCAGACTACTCACTGTACAGTCTGCAGGCACAGACCCTGATTGAAACTGATTAACAAACTTGTGGGTCTTCACCCAAAATAGCATATTCAAAACTTGCTGTTTCCTTTCCCGAGCAAGAGGTTTGCACAGCAGACTAGTCACTGTAGGCGAAGATTCTGCACTCACTTGTTGCCATTTCACATTCCAGTGGTTTGTAAAGTCACACATACATTTTTCTCCACGTCACTGATGTGCTCTTTGAAATTTCAGGCGGATGGTTACAAGCACATTCTTCAAATTCATATCAAATATATGGTCATATAAACATTGTTAATATAAGCAAGTAAATATAATAAGCAAAAGAAAAAAACAAAAGTAATCGCTAGTGTACAATCGGTATACACAACTAGGCACTTAGTACTATACTCCTTATTTAATGGATAAAGGTTGGCTGAAAGCCTTGAAGTCACAAAGGCAGTTTTGTATCTGTGGTCTGAAGCCATATCTAAGGTAATTACTGCATTAATTTTGCTTAAATTTAGAGTGCATATGAGAGAGTTAACAATGAAGGCACACTTCTGTCACAGGGCTGTGCATTCATGCTTGTTAGTATGGTTTCAGCAGAACGATCCAATTGTTTATGTAAATTTGGAAAAAAATTGCATAAACAGTAAGCTCATCAATTCATAACCGTAGGCTCATTACTGCTGAATTCATAGTAACATATGAAAATTTAATGCTGTGTGAATAAAGAAGCATTCACCAATTACTGTTCTCTTTCTTAAAATTAGGCAACAAGTTTTTGGAACAGTCTATCAGAAAATGTGGTCTCAGCACCTTTGATAATTTTTTTAAAGAACTGGCTTGATGATGCTGTGTTCGTGTACAACGTCAGGTATCAGTAACAAATTCTCTGTATTGCCACTTGCAACTACTTGAAGCTGATAATGTGGAGCATGCGGTATATTTCCATTGATCAATATTGTGGAGCGTTGTGGCCCAGTGGATTAGTCTTCGGACTTTGAAACAGAGGGTCATGGGTTCGAATCCCAGCCATGGCGTAATTTCCTTCACCAAGAAACTGATTCACAATGTGCTGCACTCAACCCAGGTGAGGTAAATGGGTACCGGTAGGAAGTAATTCCTTAAAAAGCTGTGTGCGCTATGAACGCCTAGCTTAGCCGGGTAATATAGGAGTGCCTTGAGCACCTAACAAGGTGGATATGTGCGCAATATAAATATCCTATATTATTATTATTAAAACAGGCCTAGTCCTACAAGCATCATTGGAATAAAGTATCACTAATTAAGGCGTAATTAAAAGCATGAAATCTACATAAAACCTGGTTTCAGATCACAGATTCAAAACAACCTTTGTGAATTGGGACCATCAGGGATTGGTTTATTTGGTTTTACCGCAATTTAAATAAATCAATGGTATTTGAAGGGTCGTACTGATAATTTCCTCCAACGGTGTAGTAATATTGGAGAAAACACATATCACACAATCAAAAATGCTTTACAAAAAATATATCAACACACATGTAATTTCAATAGTCTTCTTGTTGATGACGTTGGGTGCGGAGGTCTAGTGACCCATTTACACAATATTTAGAGATTAATTAACTATCATTGCAGTAACCAATGAAAATACCCACTCCTATCATCAATTGTTTGGCTCTGTGATACCAGCCCCTGGACTGTTGATTTTACGGCTCAATTTTTTTTTTTAAGTGTCCTGAGGGTGGGGATTCAGTAATCACTAAAGTCAATTTCAAGGACCTGTAGACCAATGAAATTTCATACAATTGATTCTTAGAAATTGATTTTAGCTGATGATGAATCACTCTTCTGCTATAGCATCCTGTCCTTTGGCAATGCATTAGTTCACATATTCCAATACACCTGCTCTCACCGTAAAAACAGAGGACATACATTGGATGCACGTGGTGCATGTGTGCTAAGATGCTAAATGAAAGTACCAATCAATCACAAAACTTGCAACGACCAATCAGTATCATCATTGCATGCACACATTGTTGAAAACACTGAGCAGTAGCCAATAAGAATTGTGGCTTCATATTCCCTTTTTGTCGAAAATATGAGCGTTAAAGCTCATACGTGATTTCTTGAAATGCTGTACTATGGAACGGAGCCAGATTAGCAATGAAATTAAATGGTTGGTGATTAATGGAGCTTAAAACAAGCCTACTCATGCAGACAAAAATGCAAAACAAGTCCCTTCTATTTCTATTATGATCAGGATCATTAGAACAATCCACATCATCTTTTTTTCAATTATTAATATCATTATAATCATCATTCCATAAAATAGACTGATTTGTGATTAGCCAAGGATGTCAGGGTTATTGAACAAGTGTCTACGACCGCCAGAGGAGGTGTTTGGAACTATGGTTCACTAAGTGATGCCTGAAGTGACACCAGAACGTGAACTATTTTCCTGAGGGGCGCAGCTCTGAAGCAAACAGTTGCATTCGTGCCACTGAGGGGACCATAGTTTTACCAAATCTCTGTACAAAGGCTGTACACGTACATATTTGGTTTATATACGTCATCGGTATCAAAAAATGCAACAGATAGGAAATTT
The DNA here is from genome assembly GCF_018143015.1 of Lytechinus variegatus. Taxonomy (NCBI): domain Eukaryota; kingdom Metazoa; phylum Echinodermata; class Echinoidea; order Temnopleuroida; family Toxopneustidae; genus Lytechinus; species Lytechinus variegatus. The sequence goes on from NC_054755.1 coordinate 30,641,454, forward strand.
ACTATGAAGAACAGTAAGGAATTGAGAGAGAATTCATTAATAATTTATTAGTAAATAATTTATGATGTTTTACGGTTCGGGCACTATTCTGGGCTGGTGACATCAGATGTCTGAATTCATGGCATATCTACCCAATTTTGTTACGTTGTTAGGAATTATCTCGACACATGACGAAGTTTGGACCGATCACCTGTTCAGATTATTGACGAATATAATAATTAATGACAGTTTGAGTAGCAAAATGGTTCATGGAACTCCCAAAAAGTCAATAACTAGACCGAAAATTTGATTGGAATCACACATATTCAAATACAATTAAATGCTCTTTTATAGTTCACTACTTCAATGACAAGTGCACTGAAGAATCAATCAACGAGGACTGTGACAGCTGGGTCATGTGACACAGATAGACAAATAACAAATTCACAACTGACTTCAACTGTTTGTACATGGTTCGCCACAGACTTACAGCTGCAATCAATTGAATAATCGATTGTATATGCTGCAAGGTCCTGAAGATGCTATTGTCATCAAGGATGCAAGGTACACATTGCATCTTCATGATTTCTTTGACAAGTATTTCCTCTAGTGCTGAAATGATGCAATGCATGTTTTGTCACCATCCGGTGGGTGTTTCATAAAGCTGTTCGTAAGTTAAGAGTAATTTTAAGAACGAATTGTGATCCTTTCTTGTGGTAAATTGTATACACCAAAATTCTCATTGGCGATAAAGTCGCTCTTAAAGAGAAATTCCAGTATTTGCAGTAAACACTGATTTCATGAGAAAGTCTGTAAAACAAGGCTTAATTGTCAGTATATCATCGAGGATCTAGATCTGGTACAGTTACATTAACTGAACGTTGTGAAATCTCGAAATCTACGCTGAAAAATTTTCACACCGAAGATCCCCAACACAGATAAGCGCATGTGGGACAATGTATAATTATTGCTTAGAGCGTCGGGTCCGACACTCTACCAAAATTCTGTGCTTATTTGCCGATTTCTCAGCAATTACACAATTTCTTCCAGAACCCTTTGGCACATGCGTTTCATTTATACAAACAGACACTTTGGTGGTCATTTCATTGGATTCTGTACGAACTCATTTTGATACCGTTACAAAAACTAGCATTTACCTTTGACTTTATACAAACAGCTTTATGAAACGGCCCGCTGGTTGTCTAGAATGGGAGGAGGGTGAAGATAAGGTGATAAACAATAAACTGGCATAAGTCACAACTTTCTGTGATGTTGACGATGTAAAATGAAAATTGTATATAATAAGTTCTCTATAGATCCACCTTTGTACATGTTGTACATTCAATTAATTAAGTTACTAATCAGTCTGTTGTCCTCACTCATCAAGGTTCTCTTTCAATTTCAAGATAGTGATGCTTCAAGTAGTTCATTCCTTTGATTAATAACAGCATCCCACGTTTGAGGATTTCAGACTTTATAGCACTGCTCGATTTAAGGATTTTCAGACTTTGGGAGCACTGCTCGTGCTGGGGTCTATCTCATTCTCCGAGTGCACAGTTACGCTGAGGACATTCGAAGGGTCCTGGATGTTTCCTCTGGCTTCCTCCAAGGGGAAGCTTCCCGATGACTCGGAATCAGAGTCCACCTTGATCAGGGTTTCGATGGGCGGGTAGTCATCGCCTTCTGTGGATGTCATCGGGGACGGGGGCGGTGTCGCCGTCTCGGCCACCCCACCAACCGCACCACGCTCCATCAGGTTACCCGACTGCGTGCCACCAGAGAGGAGGGGGGTATTCTCGTTTGGGGAGACATCGGAGTCGGATTCCTCATCAGAGTCGACCATGCCAGGAGGGATGACCTTGCGCTTGCAGATGGGGCAGGTGCGACGGTTATTTGTAAGCCATGGATCGATGCATTTACAGTGGAATGCTGGTAAAAGAACAGAAGATAATTAATCAGAATAATTCTTTTTGGTCTAATACTGCTTCATCAATCACTAGTCTTTTTTTAACACAGAAGTCCACCCTGATATAACCGATTTTGAAAAAAAAAGTTGTTTTGATTGAATGTAAAAAAAGGGTTCATTTCTGAGAAATTAGTCCAAAAACAAAACTGGGTTTAAATGTCCAAAAAAATTTAAACCTACTCTACTTCTGAAAAACAAATTACATTTGTTTTTCATAATGAGCTCTAGCCCCCTTGCGATAAACAATATGCAATCATTATTTCCTTACCATGGTTGCAAGGCAGGATGCGTAGCTTTTGGCCTTCTTCATAGTCATCAATGCAGATGGCACAGATATCATATTCATCACCTGTAGAAATAAGAGAATGATAAAGTAACTTGAGAAATGCATTATTGATGATGTCACCAACAGGTTACGCTCATGATAAACTGAAATATCATAAAGCATTCTGACTGCTTTCTAAACAGCGATCACAAGGAGGGAGACGTGGTAGCTTGGTTGAAAAGAAAACCATTACAAAATATGAGACATTACAATATGAGACATAAATGTAAAAAAAAAGTTTGAAAACGTACAACCACACCCCCCCCCCTTATTTGGAATGAGGATGAATTATATTTTGTAAGACAATATTTACAAATGCCAATTTATAAGATTTTTGCCTAAATCCTAGTCATTTCCATACATGTATGTCTAAGAATGCTCGATTTATGTGATGGATGGTATCAATCAGGGTCTGTGCCTGCAGACTTCCTAAATGAAACCCACATTCACTACTACTGTTACTACTACTAGTAGTTTGAGTGACACAGGGCTAGCCTATCCAAACTCAAGAGTCATGAACGATGTAATAAAAACTAGAACTATCATTGAAGGGAATCAATACCCCGCCCTACGCCCTAACGTCTTGCCCATCTTTTTTCCCAATTCCTACATGTATGTATGTGTGAGTAAAATATGAGAAATGGTTAAAAATTGATGAAATACATGTAGTTACAACCGCACGATTTCTGCCTAATTTTTGACATATGATATATTGTTACCATGGCAAAAGGACTTCGAACACATGCAAACACATGTACTGCACATCTTTACCTCAAGACCAATGTGTGAGACAAATTTCATGAGAATTGGTTGAAAACTGATCAAGAAGCTTGGACCAAAAGATTTTTTCCTAATTTGGGGCATATGATGTTGTTACCATGGCAACACGATATCTGACACACACAAAATATGCGTCTCGAATATTTTTACCTTTAAACCAATGTCTGAGCCAAATTTCATGAGAATCGGTTGAAAATTGATAAAGTAATTCAAACCGCACATTTTTTACCTAATTTTGGCCTTATAATAATGGTGTTACCATGGAAACAGGATTTCTGACACACACAAACGCACAAAATATGTCTCGCACTCTCGTTGGTCCTTGAACCAAAAGATTTGTGATCAATTGAAAATTTCAAACAGTTTTGATTTGTTGAAAGCCAGAAATGCTAAACATTATGCACATGCATGCAATATCGTGATTGGCCATCCAATTGCATGATAATCGGAAACCTGTGTGACAAGACATTCACATTTTTCTTTTTAAACCTTGCCATGTTAATATTGCAATTTTGCATATTTTTACAATTAAATTCAACAATCAGATTAATGATTTTTTTTTACTTGAATTTTATACCCAAGAAGCTAATATGGAAATGTAGATTCATAAAAATTATAAAAACAACCCTCATTCTAATTTCCCCCAAAATTAATTCAGCGTGCTAGGAATTAAATACAAGATTATGCCACCCAACCAAGAAAAAGGACAAGATCACCTTGCCCAGGATAAAACAAGATTTGCAACATCAATCACCATGACCCCTGAAATCTACATAAGCCATCTTCAAGGGCATGGACATCCTGCAATCTACAACTAATGAATTCTAGATATCTGAAATCAACTGGATATCTACAAAACAATACCCGCTTTACATTCCACCTGTCATCCAGATGGTGAAATTTACTCCAAGGTATGATGATACTTACAACAAAAGGAAATTCTGATTGGATTGTAATATACATCTCTTTGGTAAACAAGTAGGAATCTAGGTTATGGGTCAAAGATTTACATGGACAAAAAGCAGTATGCTTTTTCATCATTTTATAAAGGGCATCTTAGATTTGCATTAAAATGTGCATTGTGCGGTCTGCATGATTTGCCCAAGTAAATAGTGCATTGAAAGATGCACCAAAATCTTAAGAACTCCTCGTTGGCTTGTGTACTGAATCTTTCTGTATCAATATTCATAAGACTAGGACGTATTGCAGTTTAGCTATCAAATCCTGGTCATTTTATTGGTTATTTGATATTGTTCATTCACCCCATTTCACAATGACGTCCTCCGTGCAATTTCAGATCCATTCATCATGCAATTTTGAATTCATATGATTTTGTCCATTGCATGCTTGCCAAGACCACCAGCACTTGTGTTTGCAGCGCGCATGTTGTCATATGCAACAATCAACAGACTGTGCTTAAACTGCATGCAATTTGCATCCAAATTCATGAAGGTAAAATGACAAGATTTCAAAAATTTATTTCAGTTGTCATATCAAATAATGAATTTTCTTTTCATTTGTGTAATAGCCGGAATACTTCACTCGGTGAAAGATGAAATAAATGATACATTCAACTGGACCACGCCTCGTTGAATGGATCATTTCATCTTTCCCCTCATGAAGTATTCTGTCCATTGCCCTCATAAACATTAATTATCTGTATACTAGTGAATGATGATCACTAATAATTATATTAGATGGTTTTTCTTTATGGGGTCTCAGAACCAGAAATATTAATAATAAACCTTAATTTGTATAGAGCAGCTTTTACATGTATATGGATATATTCAGCTGCACTTGTTCAGAACTCTTTTACTTAAGCCTACGCAGCATATTTTTTTAACTAAAGAGCTATGATTTTAATTTTAATTTGAAGAGGGTCAAGGTTGGAGAGTTTCTTATATCAATTGGCAGGTTATTCCATAGTTTGGGGGCAGCAACTGCAAATGCACAATCACCAAGTGTGACTTTTGTTTTGTGAAATGGGATCTGAAACAATAATTTATCTGTGGAACTTTGCAGGCTTCGACTGTGTGATTGGGTTCTAAGTTTGAGTAATTCTGTAATGTAATGTGGGGCTTGACCGATTAAAGATTTATATACAATTAACAGAATTTTGAAAATATTCCACTTGTCAGGGACAATTTTGGCTTGTGCCAATGTTAAATGTGATACCCGAACTCAGGAATATTTCTGGTCTCCCATTCGGAGCAATCCAATATACCCCCCCCCCCCCACTGTATTTCAAAACAAAAAAGAATATACCTTTCTTGAATTTCTTGATGGGCAGCTTCTTAAGATGGTCCCGGGATAGTCTGGCTTTTCTTCGTCTCCTCTGATCTCTCACATATTTTGCAATCTGTGGAGTTTAATAAAATTTGATATTCTCAAATTCATATTTCTTTACCTACTGGATATATTGATTTTTATAATTTTGAAATATCCATGCACTTATAGCGACACTAATACTTTACTATGAATTTAATCTTTAAATATTCCTTAAAAAATTTATCTAATCCAGTAGACATTATATTATAATACAATAATATAATAATGTATAATTAATCAAAATTCATATGAAAGAAACAATTCAAATAATTTTGCTTTTGATTAGCTACAATGTCTGCTTTAGATTTTATTAATTTTTGGAGAAGTATACTTTATTAGGAAACTAAGATTAATAGATGGCAACATAATTTCAACAAATTAACAATGCATCTAGTCCAATCACTATCAACTTTGAAATCTGATTGAAGAAAAAAAATGTGGTATTTACTATAAACTTCAATATACTTTACTAACATTCTTAAAGAAAGCAAGCAATGATTATATAATATTTTACAATATCTTTATATTGAATAAAACATCACATCTGCAGAATAATTTGAATCAAATTCAGGTCCAGATCCTTGGACAATGTCTTCCATTTCTCCATTGTTTCCATTCCAGGGGGTAAACGGAAGGGGATTTGGGGTAGAAGGAAGGAGATTTTGGGGTAAAAGGAAGAAGATTTTGGGGTAACTTTCCTAGTATGCATTAAGGGTTGGGAAAGTGGTGAGGGGAGTGCAAACGAATAGTAAAGTAGGGAAAAGATAAACGGGCATTGACAAAGCCATGTAAAATGCACATGCAGGAAATAATAGAATTGCTACTGTCAATTAATTTAAGTATTCATTTTCATTCATCATCAACGTGAACTCAAAGAGAAAAGTAACTGCAGGCAAAAACGACGTAACCCAGAGCTGCCAACCTGAAAAACAACATTTCAGTATTTTTAAAGCTGAAAATCAGTATTTTCATGATGACATCAGTATTTTCAATGAAATTAGGAGAAGACAACACATAAAACAGAAACTTTAGAAATCAGTATTTTGCATGAAACCATCAGTATTCTTCTTATTTTTTCAGTACTAAATACTGAAAATCTGTACTACTTGGCAGCTCTGGTAACCTCATCAGGGGCAGATCCAGGATTTTTGCGAATTGAAAAAAAAAGGGTCCTCACTTTCAAAAGGAAGGGGGCACATTTCTGTTTTAACAGCATTTTTACAATACAAATTTTAATTGGGCATCTCAAAAAGGGGGGCATGGGCTGGCTGTGCCCCCTGGGTCCGTAAGTAATTCTCATTTATATTACCATTATCATAATCATCATAATAATAACAGTTGTCATGATAACCATTATTATTATCTTCATCTTTTATACATACACTCATTACATACTAACATAATCCAGCAAACAGCCTAGAGTAAAAATGAACTCACCGAGAACAGAATTTGAATACCTGATCCGCTGACAAAGTAGAATGACTTTCAACATTATCAAACTACATGCAGCATGTACCAGAATAAAAGCTTCTGTCACACACTGCCTGATCCCCCTGACAAAGTAGAACCACTTTCAACATCATAAGACTAGCACGTACCAGAATAAAAGCCTCTGTCACACACTGCCTTCAAACAATCCTTTCTGAGAAACCAGTGTGTATGTTTGTTTGACTTTCCATATTCATTAATTATTCAGCTGGTTAATAAATATAACTAGACAGTCAGACTGTGATAGCGGTTTTTCACTCTGAAAAAGTTCAAATTGAATTTGCACTCCCTAGCACTGCCTGATGATACATGTACATGTATATATTGTCAAGGTTTATCATATTCACTTATTTTCAAGCAGTTGGTCTCTGTTAGCTCCATGGTCTGTTTGTCCGAAAGGCTAATACAACACAGGCTAAACCCATTTTGTCTAGATTCTACATGCAATTTTGTCTTAATTGCTGTTTGGACAATAATACATCTGGGGCCAGTTGCACGAAAGTTAATATCATGGTAACTTTGCCATCCATTGGTAACCACCGCATACATTCATAATTCCGAAGCTTCGTTATTCCGAAGGTTCGGTTATTCCGAAGGTTCGTAATTCCGAAGGTTCGTTAGTCTGAAAAAGAAATGAGGTTCGTAATTCCAAAGGTTCGTTAATCCGAAAAAGAAATGAGGTCCGTAATTCCAAAGGTTCGTTAGTCCGAAAACTAAATGATTAACTAACCTTATTTCATTTTCGGACTAACGAACCTTATTTCAATTTCGGATTAACGAACCTTCGGAACATCGAACCTTATTTCGTTTTCGGATTATCGAACCTTCGGAATAACGAACCTCCCCCTGATGAGCCAGAACCCATGCAAAGGATGTATCCCTGCCCCCCCCCCTCGACGCTTTTTTTTTGCTTGTCAAATTTTATCTGGTACGAAATCCTTAATTTGTGATTGAAGACCTTTTTAGTTTTTTTGCTTGTCAAATTTTTGGGCGGACAGTTTTGCCCCCCCCCCCTGTGGAAAATCCTAGGTACGCCACTCTGGTCCATTCAGGACCAAGACATGCCCAGGAAAGAATACATAGTGTACCATAACACTACTACACTGTCCTGACAAAACATCAATAAGTCAAACTGTCAATAAACTGGTTGTTGAAGCACTAGGATCAGACCATATGGGATGAAAGTAGAAGCCAAAGTGCATAGACCAAGTGGCCATTAATCCAATACCATATGGCAATTGTTAGATGGCAGTGTGTGACAGGGCCGAGAGTAATACATATCTACAATGTGCCTGGTGGGTGATTCATAAAGCTGTTCGTAAAGTTACGAACGACTTTACGCACAACTGAAACATGTTCTTAGGCCATAACTCAATTACATAGGGATATCACATAGCATAAGAAAGGATCACCGGTCGTGCGTAAAGTAATTCATATCTTACGAACAGCTTTATGAAACACCCACCTGGTCCCTGTAACATAAAGCTTAGCCATTGATAACAAGGCTGATTTCTGCAACCGATTGCATTGACTATCACATACGATCAACAGCAAAATTCAGACCCACAATCGATCACAAAGCTTTATGCTGCAGGACCCATACAATCATACTTACAAAAGACTTGATCAAGTATAAACCTGGGCCCTATCTTACAAAAAGAGTTGCGATTGATCCAATCAACCACAACTACGGAAAGCCAGCCATGTCAACATCTAAAACACATGTTTGTTTAAAGTATTATCTAGATATGATGTATGAATACATCTATCGCTTTCTCGTAAATTCAGTGTTTTTCTCTTTGTGCACAAAGACAATGTGCAAATTTCCTGTACAAAAATTTAAGACATCGACGGATTTCCATATTGTTGCGGTTGATCGGCTCAATCGGCTCAATCGTAACTCTTTGTAAGACGGGGCCCAGATGAACTCACCAGATACAGTAAGCAGAAGGCAGCTCCGATAGCAAAGAGGACAATGAAAGATGAGAAGTAATAGACCCAGGGGTAATAATAGGGATATACTGTGATCCTATACCTGTCAAAGGGAGACATGCATGCCCCGTGAAACTATTTTTTTTTTCAAAGGTTCAGACTGTCAGTATCAAAATTCAAGTTCTGATAAACACTGTTATTACTGAATGCATGAATCAATACATGCATGAATGAATAAATAAATAAATAAATGAATAAATAAATAAAAAAATTAATTAATAAATTAAATAAAAAATGAATATTTTTTCATTGACGCAACTGCCTATACATCAAAATTGAAGAGTGGATTTGTCTGAATACCTCTTTCAAATAAAACCTGAAATCCAGAACTGAAATTTCTGCACTTTTTGGAAAAGAAAATATATGCACAATTAATTTTTTTTGGGTAAAATTATACTATAAATTTCTATAAAATTGGTTGCTATAAAAGAGGAGAGAACCAGGGTGCAATTAATTCTATGGCATAACATGAACGGCTACCTTGCAGTTTATTTACAAGGAATTACTGTACACACATCTAATGGAAGATGAATAAAGCAGAAAAGAAGGTTATGTTTTCAATGCATTATAGTCCAATCTAAATCTGGCTTTTTTTGACATGATACATGGTATGGCAGGTTTGCATGAAAAGCAATTTGCGTTGGCTTGATCAGGCTTACATAATTTCCTTTTCAATGAATGATGCATGTCATCTGATGGGCATGTTATTGATAGCATATTTAAACTTGAATTGCAAGTTCCATGCTGCAACTTTAGTAAGTCCTATAAAAGTAAAGCGAAAGCTTTAATAGTGATTTTTTCTTAATCAGCCAAATTTGTACAACTCCTATATTAGCAAATGCTTCTACATGTAAATCCAAATTATTTCATTGCTCTGTGTTTAAACCAGTGTCATAGTTTGTATTGAATGAAAAGTGCCACAAAAACTTACTGGACATGACTAGCTCTACACAAATTAAAATTAAATCAAAGGATCCAACTTTTTGAAACTTTTTGAAAATTTGAAACTTCATTGAAATGTTTGATTTCAGCAAGGATCTTGTTAAATGTTTGGGAAGATAGACTAACAATTTCTTGTTTTAAACTCATTCCTTCCAGAAATACCCCCATGACGAGAATACCGAGGCCACTGACCTAGCCCTATTTTCTTAAGAATGCATTCTAGAAAAGAAAAGTGAATAAATTAGATGAAAGAGCCATGAAAGGGCTAATAATTTCTGCCTGCCCTAGAAATGTACTATCCCTTTAGAACGTAATATATTTGTATGTCTATCCCGTATTCGATCCCTTTAAATACTGTATTTCAGTATTTCATTAATATAGAGCCAACAGTCATACTACTTCTCATCTCCTCATAAAATGCTTCCCATTGAAATAAAAGAGGAATACCAAAGATGACCAATTAAAGGCTATTCAATTAGCAGCTGGTTTGCATTTCTTTCATCAGATGTACATGTAGAGGGAAATTAGGCAAATTACCACCACTACCATTATTACCACAGTACAGGAAGGACCTACAATTTGAAATGGAAAGATTCCAAATAGTGATCCTCTAGCAAATACTTTGCAAGTTCTCCTACTATTGAATGGGCAAGGGTGATACTCTCAAAATGCAATAGAGCTACAAGTAATTTGCTGGGTGCTTCACAAAGCTGTTCATAAATTACAAATGACTTTACACATGACTGGTGATCCTTTCTTGTGCTAAATGACGTATCCCTCTGTACGTCACTTAGCACCGCAGAACATATTCCAGTCAGGAATAAAACTAAGTGTAATTTACGAATAACACCCGCTTGGGGGGGGGGGTTTCATAAAGCTTAACGTAGTACAACTGGAACATTTTTTAGGTACAGTACCAAGTCAGCAACATAGGGATTATCATGTAGCATAAGAAAGGGTCACCGGTCGTGCATGAGGTCATTCGTAACTTGAAGAAAAGCTTAAGGAAACAGTCCCTAGCTCCCAAATCACACTTCTCTTGGAGTGAGACAAGGGACCAATCCTTCTGGAACAAAGGGCAATGGCCTGACTTACCTTAAGTACAGGGAAGATGGGATGTTTCTAAATTTTCAAAGCAATCCTTGAGCACTAGGCTTTCCTCAGACTTACCTTTTAAATACAGGGAAGACCAAATGTTTCTTAACTTCCAAAGCAATCCTCAAGCACTGGGCAACCCTCAAGACTTACCTTTAAATGCAGGAATGACAGAATTTGAAGATGAAATATTTCTAAACTGCAACCTCAATACATCTTCAAATGATGATTAACCCCAGAAGACATTCTGGCTCCCACTTCTGAGTTGTTGGTGAACTGACAGGTCGGAAAGGATGGAAGGGGTCAAAAGAGAAGTACTGGGGTAGGTCTGAAGGGAGAGGGGGCAATAGAGGAGCACTGGTAGGTCCGAGGAGGGAGGGGGGGCACTGGATACCCCTACTTACCGCATACAGGGCGAAGAAGAGGAGACAAGTGGATGTGACGCTAATGAAAGGTAAGAAGTAATATCCCAAGGACGGATTTACAGTGGGCAATAGGATCACATGGTACCTGAAAACATAACATGATACAGAAATAACCAAACAGGGGGAAAAACGTAAAAAGAACATGACAAAATCCATGCTGCCTGCAGGGCCTTGTCTTGGGGTGGCCTATCAACAAGTTCTGAACCCTTTGGAGATGTGTTCATACGTTGCTGATATGACCTTAATATGGTGCTATTATCAGGTTTCTCTCATGGGATTTATACAGAGTGAGTTGAGATTCGTGCAATATGACATGAAAAGTATTGAACGATGCGTGCTGAAGAATGAATTGGCCATCTCAATTGGATCATATACGTCAAATGGTGATTGTCAACATTCAAAAAGATGTTGTTTGTGTCGTTTCCAGGTTTAAATGTTTAGATTCATTCCCTGGTAAAATATCAGTGTGAACACATCACAAAGGGTTCAAAACAATCAAATATCGCAAGGCACAGGAAAGTACGGTGGGACATGACGTTGATGGGGATTGGAGTAGAGGGGTGGGCAAGGGATGTGGTATAGCTGAAAGGAGAGCAGCGAAGCAGAGGGCCGAGGTAGGAATTGATTCATACTCACCGCATAAAGGAAGAGGAAAACAGTGCAAGAAGTGCTCATGCAAAGGAAAGGAAGCATATAATAACTCCAGGGATAATATGAAAAAGGGTAGAGCGACATCAGCCACCTGTTTAGACAATAGTACAGTTAAAATGCAAGGCTAAAAGAAACGGCTAGTGTGAAAGGGGTTCCATGCTACCACAGGGAATGCATAGCATGGGAACGAGAACATTCATATTGTGCCTCTCTGGCATGGTAACGATGCTATTGTGAAGCTAAATGTGAGTGTAAAAGGGATCAGATAACATTGGGAGAAGTACACAACCAAAAAAAGGGATTATTCACATTACATGCATCCCAAATAATACACCTTATGAAAGACAACTTTTCTTTGTGCATGTTAGAATGAAAGGGCGATATCAGAATGATGGCAATATGGTTGGCTTGGTGATAAACATGCATCTGATTTGACACTTGCAACAAAAGAATTACAAGACATGAATAACAATGATTTAGTCATGAAACAATGCATACCCATGCTGAAACCATAACAAAACATAAGAAAATGTCATCGTGCTATCATGTTTTTTATGTAAAATATGAATTCATGAATTATCACATACTAGAATGAACATTACTGCAAATTCAGTGCAAAACGTCAAACACATACGGTGCTCAAGCAAAGATTATAAAAGTTATGTAGAGAGAAAAGAATGACAGAAGTGAGAAAATTTGATATCCTAAATTATAAAATTTGAAAGAAAAAAAATAGTAAGGGGGACTTCTTTCTCCTTCACTTCAGAAAGATCATTTTTATGTTTACCTATCAGTCGTACAATTCTGCAATAGCAGAAGCATAATAAACCTCTACCCTGTTTTCAATTTTACTGACAAGCACGTGCTCAGTTGCTTATGCATGCAAAACAAATCAACTTGACACATGACTGGTAACAGACAAAAATGAAGAAAACTAAAACTTAAGAAAACAAAATTGTATTTCAGAAGATCCAAAAACCAACTGACCTCAAGAAAAGAGCAGTCAGCGAATTGAGGCAGAAAGGGTTGTGGTAAGTTACAAAGGGGGGTGGGGCAAGTTTAATAAAGGGGTGTGTCTAGTGAAAGGGTTTCTATAGAAAGAAACTTGAGGAGACATGGAGACTGGAGCTGACCCTGGAAGCTGGATTCTGGAGCCAAATCCTGGAGATTATCAATGGAGCAGACAAAGGATCTGGACCTGAACGTGGACCTCTTGTCCTCCTAAAAAATCTGAGTATTGCAGCTGGTTGCCCCACCTTGAACCCTGGCAACAACACTATTGGTTTAATCAATAGGGCTGTCTGCACCAGCCCGAGTTTTCAAATTAGCAAGCTATTTTTGATCCGGCAAATTATCCCGATCTGAACAATCTCGACATTATTTGTAATGAAGACGCAATCATCGGGATAGTTCGCTGGATTAATCTCATTTGTAAAATAGCGCGCTATTTACTAATTATCCTGCTAATTCGTAGGTGCAGATGCACTTGGGATTATTCATTCACGGCGTCACGCCATAACGCATCGATGCTTCGCTTGAGCATGAATTGCTTTTCTTGCACTGGTGGACACGGGGTTTCTTGAATCTCAAGATTATCGTCATATACAAGCAGCTGCCTCGTATGTTATATATAACTTTATAAATTTCAATTTTTTAATGGTTCATGATTACTTTTTTTTCTATCAGGAGTGGTGTGAAAGGTACAAGAAAAACCATGATTGTCATATTTTTGAGAAACTAACATTTCATTAATTCATATTTAGTACACAATAACATGGGGAAGCTGGTCACATAAGACATCACAAAAAAAAGAAAATCCTAATAACTTTTTTATCTTCAAATGGATTTTCATAAGAAGTTTACAAATTTTTCTCATTATTTTTTCAGACATTTTTACAATAAACTTTTTGTCTGGGTAAACTTTGCCTTTAAGAATCACAGACATTCACCCTCGAAGGTGAATGACACAACTTCCTCTGGAAACAGATTGGGAAAAACAAATATATATGCATGAGGTACATGTAGTTTAAACTCTCTTGACTCATTCCCTCTAATGCTAGTATGAGTGTCTAATTCTAATGAGGGGACATAGTCAAACCTCTGATTAAATCATGGACTCTTTGGAGTCATCCCACCTTGATCAGGCTACGGGAACGTTTTCGTGGTCCAAATGTGAACGTTTTGAATGCAAAAAAAATTCTTAATAAAATTCTAAAATAATATTGGGATGAAATTTTACTTTTGCATGCTTCAAGATGCTACACCTTCATAGTGCAATGAACGGATTCGAGTTGCTCTTATGTTTTGTAGAGTTCACGTGAGATCTAGGGAGCAGTTCATGACACAAACAATCGTACATATTGACTGATCATTGTTATAAGCTACTGCAAAGACTTGCATCCGATTGGCTCAGAGAAAACTGTCAGTGACAATCACTAACCATTTGCTTCATGAAATGCTCCCCAGAGATCAGGGATCTGTTGCCACCAATAGACCAGTTCGTAGTTACTTCATGGACATTTTTGGTCAAATGACCTTTCATTTCTTTCATTATGATAGGCAGATTTCAAAGCAAGATATTACGTAAGCTTGCCTTACATAGCAGGATGAAGAAATTGAATAGACCAGGTGACTAGAATAGAACACCAATGAACACTTAATGAAGGTATTTGTTGCATTTCTACTCTGAATGCATATCATAGCATGTTGCACAATGTACTTGGCAAACTGTGAAATACCAGTTGTTTGTACGCATTGTTGTTTTTTGTGGATGTAAATGAAAACCACAATTCAAAAGAATATAATCAAGACATCAAAGTTGGTGCTTATCTCATTAGATTTTAAACCACCATGTCACTTAAGTACAAATGACCTTCCTCTGATCATGCGTAGAATCTTTTAATCATGCGCAGAAAGGAACTACGAACTGGCTTATTGTTTGATGGTGATGGTGGTGATTTTGTTACCCAGTTGCTAAAGAAAGCATGAATTCATGCTTGTAGTCTAGCAACCAGAGGACTGACATCTTAAGGTCCTCTCCAAGGGACCTGGTAGTGAGGATTAATGCCTTACCAAAGGGCACTAGCGCACCAAGTGGGAATCGAACCCGGGTCACCGGAATCTGAAAAACTCGCTCTACCAACTGAGCTATCAGATCGCGCCTCCTGTTGTGATGCAACCTAACCAAAACACATGCAATATCTGCTGCAAGGGTTCAAAGGCACCAACCATGTGCGATACTCGTTGTGCCACGATAACGGCCGCCGAGCTGAGGACTTCTCTTCCGCAAGACTTACCATGAAGCATAACATTACGACGAAACATATTCCTACTATGCTTGCAAATGGGATGAGGTATAAATGAAAGGGAAAGACGAAGCCGGGTGTTAGCTCTATGGTATACCTGAGTGGGGACAGAATGTGGAGACAAAAACAAAAATTGAAATGAACAAAAAATTACCCCCAAAGTAAGATATCATTATTGGAGCTAGGTCTTTCAAAAAAGAAATGGGGGGCAAATGTCTGAAAATTAGAAAAGGTAGTCCTGAGCAAAATAGTGAGGCATCTGTATGGTACTAAAAATGGGAGCATTATCATGCAATTGAGAAGGGAGAAGAGATAAATCTACTGGAAGAAATTAAGATTATAATAATTTTTTTATTGCAGACAGAAAGAGATGGTGACATATAAATAGGAAGAGAACGGGGGAGGAAGGAGAATAAAATCAGAACAAGAGAGATGTGTACAGACAGACAGACAGAAAGACAGAAAGAGAGGTGGAATGGCAGTAAAAGAGAGGTGGAATATCCAGTGTATAAAGTTTATACAGGAAGATAGACATTATTTTTACGAAAAAAACAAATTTGAAGCGTTATTCTTTGAACTCGCAAAGTAAACTGACAAAATAAATTGCTTTAAAAAGTTGAGAAAGTACATGTAAAGCAAGAGTGAGTGAGAATGAAAGATGGAAAGAGACAGAGAAAAGAAAAGAAAAAGCATTAAGGGGACACTTCACATTATAAATACGTACATGTACAGTATTTTACAAATGATTGAAATTTGCTTAGTACATGTACATGTATAAATAGTAGGCAAATGTTATGACAGATATACAAGCATAAAAAAAGGTTAAACAAATCAGAAAATTCACTTCACACACACACAGATCCATGTAAAGATTTACAAAATTCTGATTGTATTAGACCGCTCATGATACTGGTTAGGAATTATTCAACATTTCTTTCTATGCCTAGTTTTAAAATTGCTCTTGCAAAATATATGTATTATATTACATGTACATGTATGAAGATTTATTTTCAGGCCTAAAGAGGGGCAAAGGTTACCATTATATCAATGAACATGGTAGAACCCTTGATTGGGATTGGCTGCTGTCCTGACCTTGGATACTTTGGTAATTGGGATACTCGTATTATTGACAGCGCTGATCAATTAGAAATTAAAAAAAACAATATACATACACATTGCATGTATTCCATGAGCTTTCTGAATCAATCAAGGACATTTTGTTTTCAAGTGCTGCTTTGTGCAACAATAAAACAGTGAAAGTGCACATAAAAAGACATAACATGAATCTTACACACAAAAAACACACATGATTCCATACTGCATGATTACACTGCATAATGCTGCCATTGCAAATCAATAATGAAGACAAACACTATTCCACAATTCAATTTCCAAACTGTACATTGATGAAAATGTAAGATTTATTTTATCTTACTATTAGTTTTCTTTGGGGGGGGGGAGGGGGGTGGCCAAAATCCTTGTCTTGCAATACAAATTGCAGGTTAAGTGTTGGTGGCATAAAATATAAAATAAAGTGACATTTGTCTACAGAGACACAATTTTTGATACAATATTGAGGAAAGAGAGTGCTTACATACTGCCCCATAATGCATCATTCTCCCATTTACAATAAAATCAAATGCACCTATACACATGTAGTGAAGAGCCTGTACTGGGGAAAATGTGCATTATAGTATACTTTAACAGCAAAGAAAATCTATTCGCATTATGCATATATAAATTGACTGTCAACATTAATTTCAGAAATTGGAAATCCTACTCTGATCGTGCAATTCCCATTTTTTTTTCCAGGACAGTCAACTCTGTGCCGAAAGATGATCAAAATTTATAACTGAGCGAGAGAAGCGACCAAGCAAAAAAATATTCAACATACAAACCGCAAAAATCTATTTATTTTATGGGTCGTACATGTATGCACTCTCATTCCAATCTCAAAAGATGGCACTTTGCAAATGAGTCGGTGTTAATAAGTAAAATGCAGTACATGTACATAAAGTGCAGCTGTGAGGGAAACATACAGTATACAGTACATGTAAGTTTGGAACGACAGTGACACACTGTGTATTTGACAAAGATGTGACAGTTAATGCAATGAGATTAAAATGTGCATGGGATTTTAGTGGTTGCTTGTATACAATATTTTGAAGAGTGTTAAGATTTAGTTTGATAAGGCTGTTCATGGCATACTATGTTTTCATGGGAAATTTGACACCTACA
The DNA here is from genome assembly GCF_018143015.1 of Lytechinus variegatus. NCBI lineage: Eukaryota > Metazoa > Echinodermata > Echinoidea > Temnopleuroida > Toxopneustidae > Lytechinus > Lytechinus variegatus. Next base: position 30,658,968 of record NC_054755.1, read on the forward strand.
TGTACATGTACATGAGATGGGGATGAATTCGTCACTCATCACCAATTGGTCTTAATTACATGTACACTGTAATCACCCTAAATGTAATTCATGAATTCTAACCAATAGATGAAATGCAACTGTTGTACATGTATGCCTCATGATAAAGTCACTATCCAAATTCCCTGACATAAAGCAAATGGTAAAGTTGAAAGCAGAGCCCTATCTCAGAAATGTCTGTAGGCCTACACATACATGTATTTGTTGAATATTACAATAGCACATAATCCTCTGCCTGGCTTTCAAAAACTATCCCCTATAAAATAATGCAGAGCTCTTGTAAATTTATACATGAATGCCTATCGTCTGCAATCCAATTTATGTAGACCGAGGTCTGTGCTGAAATTATGGGAAGGCAAGCCAAAAATGACAAAATTCTGTTTATATTGTATGTTTCTTATGCGGTCCTGTGCTCTTCATAATTCTTCAATGGTAAAGACAACCATCTTTATCATTCCCAGACAGCGATGAATGGTCCCAGTGTCTCAAATTCATTACCAGACAAATTGACATTTTTGTCACAATTGGCACTCTACAGGTGTACAATGTACATGTACATATCTGTATATTAAAACCAAAACTTAAGAGCAGACTTTAATTTTAATTCTGACAGCTACAATGTCAATTTGAAATTTCAGTGTCAAGGGATGAATTGTTGTTGAGTGCAGTTGCCCCCTTTCATTACAAATTGGAAAAAGAAGTCATTTATATGGTCGGCAATACATAATGATATTGTGCGGGACTAAGCGTGTTTTATACAAAAATGTATTAATTCAATATTAAACAAGGTTTCAACAGAAGGTGGGATGGGACATTTGCTCAGTATACTGGATGCAACATGGAATGTGTAGAGGGTGGGGGAAGGTGGGGGGGGGGGGGGGAGAGGGGGTATGATTGTACAGTATACATGTAGTACATGGCTTGTTAAAGGAACACAAACGAACAAGGCCCTGTTATGGTAGTAGTGTGTAGAAAGGATAGTTTCCACATCAATTAGTTTCAGAACAAATACATTTTGAATAGATACCTGTTCAAATGCACATGTATTGATATATCTTGGGGCTTTGTAAAAAAAATAAAAAATAAAAAAATATATAATGATTGATGGCATTTGCAAAATTGTTGAAATAGGAAGACCAAGTCATAACATGTATGTGCTCTCTAATTTTCTCTCTTAGCTATTTGATTTTTCTAAATATTTTTTTATGTACCGAGATATATATGCCTTTTTTTACATGTACATGTATCTATTCCAGTATTTAATCACAAAAATACTAAATGAATACTTTTTCAAATTTCTTTTAATAAACAAGCAATACATAGTGCACGTAAGTTTCTGATGCAGTATGTGCATTGTTGCACTCATTGCTCAGACTGAAATAAATACCCATCTCCACAAAAAGAATTAACATGAATGACATCAAAATTACAAGGAACAACATTATTACATGAATACTTTTCGAACTTTTTTAATAAACAAGCAATACAAAGTGCACGTATGAGTACGTTTCTGATGCAGTATGTGCATTGTTGCACTCATTGCTCAGACTGAAATAAATACCCATCTCCACAAAAAGAATTAACATGAATGACATCAAAATTACAAGGAACAACATTATTAAATGAATACTTTTTCGAACTTTTTTAATAAACAAGCAATACAAAGTGCACGTATGATTACGTTTCTGATGCAGTATGTGCATTATTGCACTCATTGCTCAGACTGAAATAAATACCCATCTCCACAAAAAGAATTAACATTAAAGATATCTAAGTCACAGGGAAGTTGAGGGAACAACATTTAATAAAATATTGCATTTCATGCCAAGCAAAGACAGAAAGAGGGAAAGGAATGGTATCAATTACTGTGTACATGTACATTATATTCTGATTAGGATAATGTTGAGACTGAATTTCACGCATGATTCCAAAAATTCCAAACACCACATGGATTGGCTTTCATTCCATTGCGGGATTCATGACATCATAATCAGGTGACTGGGTCACATGACAGCAGGAAATCATCAATGAGTTTGAGTCTCAATTACGTATCATGATGCCTTAAAGGCATTCTCACTGGGTTGAATAAACTTGTCCATGTTGTGTCTACATGTACATCCATGTACATGTTATGATGCATTGTAAAACTGGGATAGGAATTTAAACCCCCAAAAACATGATTTGGAGAGGGTGGACTCGTATACAGCTCTATGTAAATACATGGGAATTTTAAAGGATGTGCCCTGTCAACAAGGTTAACTTATCTTCATCCTCATATGGTCAAACCAAACAAGTTTGTAATCATCAGAATTATTATGGAAATTACGAGTTGTGTGTGCAGGTTTTTAATACTGGACGCATCATGGCAAAATTTTGCGTCAAAATTCATCATTATGTAGAAGAATAAATACATAATAAACTCGAGTTCAGAATACGGGTCATATAGTGATTCTCTTCATGATAGTACAAAGGTTGTAAACTTTACACATGATGTGATTGTGCAGTAATTTGTATTTTGTTCCATTGTTAATCACTTTTTGTCTCTCTTTCCTGTTTTAATTTCCTTTTTTTACGAATCAAAACTATTCAACAAAATTAGAATGTAACAAATAATACTCGAACAGAAAATACATGTAAAGAGCACAACTGGTTTCCTGACTTATTACATGTACTACAGTTGTGCACAGGACAAATCTCAGCAAAATACATGTAAAGTGATCTCTGAAATCTCACTCATACATGTAGCCCTTTTACCGGGGGGGGGGGCTATTATTAAACCTTGTAAAGTTCAGTTCGCCTGCATAAAGTCCTTCCCGTTTTTTCTATACATACATGAATGGACTTTGTCCTATACAAGTTTCTGATTTACAAAAATAAAAAAAATCAACACAAACCATATAACAAATGACAACAATAAAAACAGTGTATAAATGTACAGAATTACATTTTGCATTTTATTTCATCCCTTCAGTAGAGTACCTTTGTCAATTTGGGTTTTTTTTCATCTTATTTTCTTCTTCTTCCCTTCTTTTTATTTGAAAACAGGCAGACGCTTGCTTTCATAGGCCTGTGAACATAGAAAGCATTAAAGGGGTGGAAAATTGAGTCCATATAAAGATGATGCACAACTTCAATTTTGAAGCTAGAACTTCTCACTTACATGTACATACAATTTTATGTACATGTACATGTAGATTAATCCTTTTAAACCGCAATCCTCTTTAGACTTAAAGAGTTTTAAGAGGATTTAAGAGTAAGGTAGACATACGTGTACGTGTAATTGGAATGAATCAATGGTACAGTACTTTTATAAACAACCTCTAAACCTCTCTCTATATTCTATCTTTGCTTGGCATGCTAATTGTTTTTCTTTATCTTTCAAAATGTATTATTGATTTCTCCTTTCAAAATTGTAATTTACAGAAACATTGGTAGGCAGGAAGTTCACAAGACCAGTGTTGCTAATTAGGATCACAAGATCAGAACCTTACATGTACCAATAGGCAACGTGAGTCAAAGGGCAAAGTAACTGCTTGCCACTGGAGCTTAGTACTCTTAAAGGGGAATCCAACCCAAATAAAAAGTTGCTTTTATAAGGAAGGAAAAATCAGACAACTTGATAGGTGAAAGTTTGAACAATATTGGACAAACAACAAGAAAGTTATGAATTTTTAAAAGTTGTAAATATTGGTAATCACTATACCCATGGAGACTTCAAATTGGCCGCATATGGGATGTCATAGTGATGTATAAAGGCAAGGACTACTCTTCCATGTACTCCAATACATATTATGGCTAAAATGTCATTTTTCCCCAAAGTTCTATTTCAAATTATATTTTTCTTTCATGAGGACATAAAACAATATACTACCTGGGTTATATTTAGATTACTGCCCCAGGGGAATGAGTACTTATTAAAGAGAAAACCACAAATCCCTGATAATAAAGTACATGGCCTATGGGAAAGTTGTCCTTGCCCCTTGTCATAATTTACTTACCCAGTTGCCAATTTGAAATCTACATAGTATTAGTGATCTCAATTTTAAAGAAGCTATAACTTTCTTATTGCTTGTCCGATTTCTTTCAAACTTTCACCATTCTGTTTAATTTATTTTTCTCCTTCCATACACTACATTTTGTGGCCAAGGCTGGATTCCCCTTTAACAAAAGAAGCAATGCATGCAAATGATTGGTGTTTTGCAGGGCCATGATGAAATTGTTCTTTGACAACATTTGGCATAAAAAGTGGCAGATTACAGAACCTTGTTTCACAAAATCTTGCAATCACTTGCAATTTTGAAGCATGAATTTTGATCGGTAAATTGGTCAGTCTTTTGAGCAAAACATGCATGCTAGAACCGGTTCAATTTGAATTGCAGGTTTTATACTTTTTATCTCTACAGATCCCTGGATGTGCTGTATGACAGTACTCAATGGGCTGTATTCTGAGTCCTGGGTCCCGTCTTACAAAGAGTTACAACTGATCCAGTCAATCTGAACTCTATGGAAATCCATAGTGTCTTAATTTTTTCTACAGGAAATTTGCAAAATGCCCTTTGTAAATGAAGGAGGAGAACACACCAAATTGTCAAGAAATCAATAAATTTACGGATAAACATTCATATCTAGAACTTTTTAAAAACAAACATGCATTTTATTATGTTGATTTGGTGGCTTTCCATAGTTGCAATTGATTAGATTAATCACAACTATGGACTGCCAGCAACGTCAACATCTATTATGCATGTTTGTTCAAAATATTTTATAACTATGATGCATATTTCAGACATTCATTGTTTTTTTTTAAATTCATTGTGCTTCTCAAAGGACATTCTACAAAAACCTGGACAAAAAATTATAACACTGATGAATTTCCATAGAGATACGATTGATCGGATAAATCGTAACTCTTTGTATGACGGGGCCCAGTTTAACTGGAAGAGACTGGTGTTACAATTGGTTACCCAGTATCCATATTCAAACCACAACTTGATACCAGAATTAAAATTAAGCCCGACTTCGGAATACAGGCTTGTATTTGTTAATACTTCGTCTACTTCACTGACCCTTTCAGCATCTCTTCGTACATGTATGAAGTGTCAGAAAACATAGCAAATTATAAACTTTGTTATCACGGTAGCTTGTTAGTCTATAAGGTTGATGGTCTTGGCATCCTAGCCAGCCACCGGTCTCATGACCTGCAAGTCCCATGAACTTCATGGACAGTCAGTCTCGTGAACTGCCAGTCCTAAGAACTTTCAGTTTCATGCACTGTTGGTCTTTTTGGACTATTGGTCTTGTAAACCAATAGATATGGATATTCATACCTTGGTCACATTTGCTCTACGGCGGCCGTTCAGCAAGTCCAAAACAGCCATTTTCACATTTTTTGTACCAGCTACATAGCTATAGGTGGTTTTAATAAAAAATGAATAAAACAACTGTTTTCGACTCTACATACGACCATCGTAGAGCAAATATGTGACCTAGGTATCAGCCTCATATTAAGGCCCATAGGACTAACTGATAGGTATAGATATATCTCTTTTTTTTAATACATACCCAGTGGTGTAGTTCATCCCTTTCAATATCGTTCCAGCATCTAGGCCAACAAATACTGAAGGTATGTACACACTCTTCGCAACTATGGTAGTGGCAAGAAAACAAATAAAAAAATAACATATCCATCAAAATCATATTGGTGTAAAGGTTAGAATTTTCCATGTGCACATAATGCAATGAAATTGTTAGAGCTAGGGGAAGTCCAATCCAACAAAATGTTCATATGTACACTGTATTTGAATAAAAAGAGAAAAATCAAATAAGACTTTTGAAATTTGAAACTGAAAATTGGACCGAAAAGGGATGTAAAACAAGACATATGAAAATTTCCCTCATTTTTCACATACAACAGTTATCTCTACAACACAGTGATACATGTATGCAAACGGGATAGTCGATGATGCCATCCACTATTTTCATTCTATTTCATTCTATGATTTCTAAAATAGGTTTGTTGGGCAGACTTTCCCTTCAATAGTTATGAATCTTTAATCTATATCAATTTTGTACCTGATTTGACTAACAGTCTTTATCATTAGTGGAACTACATGTATTTATGAACAAATTTATGGGTGTTTGCTTTTTTTATAAAGGACCAACGTAAACCTTGAGATTGAATAACCTCACGCAGAAGAAGCACCACCTATCAGCATGTTTGTCATCATAACTTTTGAGTCAACAGTTTATAATAAACAAGTTCAACAGGAGCCCTAAAAACATCTACATTGTAAAGATAAGAAAGGGTGCTGGACGACATCCAAATAACCTTTGATTTGTTTGACAGACTTTGATCTGTTCCTATCTCATTTGTCTTCTTCCTACAGTTGTACATGTATTCTTTTCCCATTATTCTATTGTTTGTTTGAATACCAGGATTTACACAATAAAGAATAGAAAGAATTACATAGTACAGATTTTGTGACCTCGTGCCCCCCCTCCCCCACTCCAAGACCAAAGCTTGGCATTTGATCACGGAACTGATCATACTGTACACTGCACATGATATTCAATGGAATCAATTTTTAGGTTTGACTTTACCTGCATGTGATAAAAAATGGATTCAATCTGAAAATCAGCCTAAAAAATGATAAATTGTTACGATTTATGAAAAGGGGCTCAAGCACCATCTCCTCAAGCAATACAAGAGCTCTGGGGCCCGTTGCAGAAAGAGTTGCGTTTAAACGCAAGTCAAAAAATCAATCGCAAGTCCCAAATGCGCGCTGTTGATTGGCTGAAAATCAAGTTGCGCATGATTTTTTAGAGTTGCGATTGATTGCAACTCTTTCTGCAACGGGCCCCTGGTGGGTGGTTCATAAAGCTGTTCAAAAGTTACAACTTACGATTAACTGTACGCACGACAGGTGATCTTTTCTTAGGAGATGCATGTAAATCCACATCAATGAAAATTCGGTCCGACAAATTCCCTCAAGAAATGATCACCAGTTGTTTGCAAAGTCTCTTGTAACTTACAAACAGTGTTAATGAAAGACCCACCTAGCGCTGAAGGGAAGCTTTAAAGGACAAGTTCACCCCAACCAAAAGTTGATTTGAATAAAAAGAGAAAAATACAACGAGCAAAACATTGAAACTTTATCAAAATCGGATGTAAAATAAGGAAGTTGTGACATTTTAAAGTTTTACTTAATTTAACAGTTATATGCACATCCTGGTCGGTATGCAATGCAAATGAGGAGACTGATGACGTCATCCACTCACTATTTCTTTTGTATTCTATTCCATGAAATATGAGATATTCTAATTTTCACCATAAACCATCGGGATATTTAACAATAGATTTGATTAGGTGATGGTCTGATTCTACCATGCAAAATGAACATTATAAAGTTATTTCCAAGAACATGACAAGCAGGTATTGATTTCAATTTCACTGATTAAATAGTTGCTTATTTTGTAAAATTACTTACAGACACTACCACTCATTGTGGTGAGAATATTTCCTTCATCGTTGTACACAATAGCCCCGACGTACCCTGCCTGCTGGGCATGAAAAACCTGCATGCACATTGGATAAAGCATTTTAAACATGACTATTCTAACATGTTGGATCGGTACATGGAATAATACACTTGACGTAAAGACTAAGAGAAAAACCATTGGAGGATATCAACAAAGCTTGAAACTCCAGCACATTCTCTTTTTATTACATCACAATCAGGTCATATACTCACAATCAGGTCATATACTCAGTGCATGTGATATATATCTGTAAGTTAGAATAGATGTCAACATTCATAACTATGCAAAAGAAAAAAAATACCTATTTCAAAAACAAAAGCAGAAAATGTTTCATAAATTTCATCAATGCATATGGGTTTTCTTTAAACTGCTCATTACAAAAACCTAAATCGTTTTTAAATGCTAACTCAGCTAATAAATTCCTATATTTCATCAGCAACAAACTCATCATAATTTTGATTTTTTGCTTTACATTCACGATACTAAGCCCTGGTTCTAATAGAACCCTGAGTAAAGTTAGCAAATAACCAATTCAGTACTAGTCGGCAGATGATTCAATGAAAACCCATGAATCAATTTCAAGAAATTGCATACCAATAATATTTCATGAGTCTTGTCAATCTCACTTAATGATTCAATATCTCATATTTTTATTAAATCACAAATCACACCACCCAAATAAAAAAATAGAATGATTTGAATACAAATAAACTAATATATAAAACAGTAAAAACATCAAAATATGATTGAAAATATTAATAAAATAAACAAATAAATGAATGAATGAATAAATAAACAGGATGCTACCTAAGCACGTGTCCGTTTGCCTGGGGCAAGTAAAAGTTAGTTGGGCAAGTGTTTTGAAGCAAAGACCATAACTACTTGCCCGAATTGGGCAAGCAAAATTCTCACAGTGAAATGCCCAAAATTAGGGTCGATATGATGTGATATTGAGCCTTGATTTTGGTCATGGCAATAACAAGGTAGATCAGTTCATGTCAAAAGAGAGAAAAGGTCAATGGTTTATAAAACCGCAATACTTTCTTTTGAAGAGGTATAACTTTTTTTCGATGATTTTTTCGGGCAAGTGAAATAGATTTTGGGGCAAGTATATTTGAACTATTCAAAAATTTTACTTGCCCGACTGGGGAAGTGCTTTTTAAAAGTTATGTAGCACCCTGGTTAATAAATAAATGAATAAATTGACTGGCATAGAATGAGATACAAACCTATAATGCCCGATGTCAATCCAATTTAGCCCAAGCCAAAGGCTATGGCAATATTGGATTCAGAGAGGGAAATATAGGTTTGTATCTCATTCTATGCCAGTTAATATTATTATTATTGCCTATATCTCCAAAATCTGTGTTGATAAATTTCCCCATAATCTGACACATAAAATTCCCCAAAATCTTTCCAAGGGTCTCGAAATCGCCCAGAAGAGATTTTTGAAGCAGATACTCATGGAACACAGCAACGGCCTGTTTCGCAGACTTTTTGGTATTTTCAGCATCTTTGTCACTATATTTTCATATTCGTCAGCACCATAACTAGCGAATCTCTTAGGCGTAGCCATTTTCTCATGTCACATACCGGTCAACACTGCGCATACACATACATGTAGTTATTTGTCTATGAGCATGTGCATGGCATGCATCGCACTATGAGCTGCGCTTCTGCAGTCTCTTCACAAACTGGTTCCAACCGGATTTCGCGAATATTGCCTGCTGTTACATTTTCACACAAAGTCAATGGGAAAACCCGGAAGAGAGAAAATACAGCACGATATTGACCGCTGCGAAATCAGAGAACGCAAAATATGGATGATTGCCACAGAGAAACACTTCGCATAGGTAATAATGAATAATAAAAAAAATAACTGAACAATAAAATTAATTCATTGATAAGCAAACAATAAATAAACATCCAAAAATAAATTGAATATTTCAAAATAAATAAATATGGTTCTTCCAAGAAAATACACACCTTTTTATCAAAGTCACATTTGCCTCTCTTGATGAGAGCAAAGTACATCTCTGAAGTGTTTCGTAGATGAACGGGAGGATTGTCTATCGACTGACACGCTTCGCTGGGATTGGCTACCACCAACCAACCCTGCATAAGAAATTCAGAAAAAAAAATTAAAGGAAGGCAAAAGAGATAAACTAGGAAATATGAAAATTTAACCATTGTTGGAATGTATGAGTGACATTACAGTTCAGTTGAGAATGCAGGAAGGTATAAATTATGTTGTTTTTTTCTTTCACAATGGGGCAAAAGCTACATGTACATGTATGGGGGGTGGAGGTAACATTCTATATTTCAAGGGATGATTTTTTTCTGCAATGACCAATTACATGAGGCAAATAAATGCAATAAAACTCTGCCATAGAAAAATACATGTAGTTGCCAAAAATACCATTTGGAAAAATTTAAGGGTAACTTGGGATGTAGTATATTTCATACGCTTAGAGACTGTAATATACATACACAAAAAAAAGAGGAGGAATACTGAAAAATTATGAATCAATAATTTGAACTTATGATAATACAGCTCATCTTTCTTTTTTGGGTGATCAAGAAGCAAGTACATGTTGCACACCCTTCTAACAATGAAACATTCATGCAATTTCCTCTGCTTCACTTCACTATCCCGATGAATGAGGACATGCAATTTGTTTGATAGACAAATATCCATCTCGTAAGAGATGCTAAAGGCACAGAAGCAAAGGGGGGGTGGTGCAAACAAAATTACAAGTAACAGAAAATCATTGATAAAAAAAGAGGTATTAAAAAGTTTTTAGCTTAATCTTTAATTTTTTGACACTCTTGCTATCAAATATCTCTCGTGGGAGGGAATTCCACAGTGAGGGCCCTGCATGGATAAATGCCCTTTCCCCACTCTGTTTTACATTATTCTGTCATCTTCCTGATTCTTTAAATCATAATACATGTAGTTCTGTTGTACAGATGGGCTGCACAATAACATTATTATTATGTGGGGGCGTTGAATGTGGTTTTAATGTTTCAAAAGGGAATGGAAATCAAATTTCACCATCAGTAAGATTGAGATTACATGTAAGATGTACATGTACATGTATGAGCCCAGACTAACTACCGGGTAGGCCTAATGGAGAAGAAAAACCAACATTTTATTTTCAAGACTAATGAAAATTATCAGATTGATGATAGCAACAATGACGATGTACATATACACGTACATGGATAGCACATTCAAGTAGGAATGAAAAGGGAATTCAACTTTAAGATCAATCATTAAAAAGGGAAAACACATACCATTAAAAAAAGAAATATTTCATGAAGTGAAAAATAAAACGTACCATTCGGCCATCTGGGTTGGATCCGAATGCTGCTGTGACTGACTGAAAACGTTGAGTATCATTATGTGGAGAAGTCTGAACACAAAAACAAAAAAAATGACGTGATTAATCTTGTCTAAAGACACTCTAGAACAGAGTGTATTACAATTTCATGAAGTTTGGCACACTACTCTCCAGAGCAGGATCCTGGTTTAAATTCAAAACATGTAGGCCTACAGTGCATTTGACCCCGTTCTCATCTACTCTCTTAAACCAGTTTCGTGGAACCAGTTCCGTGGAAACCAGTAATAATGGTTGAAGCAGTCTTGGAGGCAATCCTGTCTTCCAAACCAGTTTGAAAACAACCCCTAATGTGGTTTCCAAGACCGATTTGCCTTGTTGATACTGGTTTAAAGGGTAGATCGGACACAACCATTCTCAGGGAAGCCTCGTTATAAAACCGGTTTAGTCATAGGTCTTTAATAGTCCTGACACAACAGTTTTTCAAGAAGCAATCTTTGCATGGAAAGTACACGAGTGCGTGCATGATGGGTGTGCTACTTTGTGTAGAATGCCGATCATGGTGAGGTTTAAAATTTTGTGCAACACATGTTGTACATTGTATGTGATCCCACTGAGCGTTCAAATAGCCACAAGACCACTTTTCGGAAAGTGGTATTGGAAACCAGTTCAGGAGAGGGTGATGAGAACACTATTAATGAAGCAATCTTAAAACTGGTTTCCATGACCGGCTCAGTTGATAGAGCGTCCGTCTCACAGCCGGTAGCTCGCGAGTTCAAACCCCGGCCACGTCATACCAAAAGACATTAGGTGGGAATTGCTGCTACCCTGTTTGGCGTTCAATGATTAAAGGAATAGAGCCTCGTCAATCTGGCGCTGCACAGCGGCTGCCAGGCCCACGATCAATTGGGCAAAACAAATTTTTGGAGTACATGTATCTATTTTGAACAATAAAATATGGATTTAAAAAAATGGTTTTAGGTTAACCAGTTCAATAAAGTACAAATTAGATTGAGAAAGGGCTACTTGAGATACATGTATGTCTACAGTATGTCAAGATCCCTTTTCCTTTTCTTTTTTTTATTGGGGGGGGGGTATTTTCACACTTTGGATAACAAGCGAAAATTAAAAAAAAAACAATGTTCAGTGTTATTGTGAGATGGCAGTATTTTGTGTAATGTTTTGTTTTAATTAGAAATGTATAAATCATAGCATATGTACATGAACAAGCAGGCCTACATTGTACAGTTGTACATATGTTTGTGTTTTCATTCTGCAGGAAGTAGGGACTCAAGAGCTAGACGAATAAATACATGACTGATTATCAATCGAAAAATAAATCCTTTCCAAACCCCGCAGACAGTATTAGAGCCATAAGGTTTTAGTAATGAGAAGCCTGGATTATAAAAGGCAAAGCTAATATAAATCATCCATCATTCCTGCACACTTTATGCTGGAAGTGTATCGGGGGGGGGGGGGGGGGGAGGGGACAATATGGAGAAATGTACATGTACATGTATGCACTCAAAAACTCAAAATGTGCTGTAAATCTACTTTTGTAAACCCACAAATGTAACAGACTTTTACCCCTTTCATAAACTTATCCTCCAATTAGCCGCCTAAGAGTAATGCGGATAATTCAATAAAAATTGCGTTCATAAACTCCAAAAATAATCTTCATTATTTTTACGAGCACCCGTCCTGAAAAAGGAGGATAATCGTCATGGCAACCACACACACCCCCTCCGATGCAGTACGTTGGAAAGGGTGACCTTGTGACCGCTCCATGGCAATTATCCGCATTACTTTCAAAATGCGTTCATAAAGTCAAAATCTGGTCCCGATGCTGCTATTATGCGGATAATTGCAGCATCAAAACAATGCGGATAACTCTGGTCCTCCTCTGATTTTACGACCAAATTATGCTGCTATTAGCCGCATAATTGGGTTTATGAAAGGGGTATGAGATACATGTACATGTTTCTTAATAGGACTTACAATCATAAAACAAAAGGGCAGAAATGTACACCAACATTTTTTGAAAGAAAATATCAAACGTACAAATACATGTACAATGTAGTCTTTTAATGACCAATTTTGAATGACTGTGAACAGAAACCTCATGATTGTTATTACATGTATATGCATACAAGTATACTCCATTCTTTTTTACTTTATAACCAGATTATAAAACAATTATGAATTTTATAATATTAGATGTCTTTATTAACCAAACAATTATTTAATTTTTAGCATTCCTAGAGAGAAGCTACATTACATGTATGCCCTTTTAGATTAAGCTGTTGCTTTTGTAAACAAGCTAGCACTGTTTCCAAAAGAAATAAAACTTTTAAAGAATTGGGGAGGGTGTGCAATTCAAAGGAACATTGTACATGTATGTGCAAGTGTGCACAAGATTTTTGTACAATACAATTTGTACTACATGTATGTACACTTCTTCAGTTTCAGAACAATATATCCTTCAGTTTAAAACCAAAGGTCATTTTAAATTGCTTTTTACATGTAATAGCGATATGTGGAGTTCTCTATTGAAATCTAGAAAGCTTCTTGCTACGATATATATGTAGGCCAACATTTTGGGCAAATGTGTGCAATACTAGCATGGTACTACATGTACATGTACATGCCACTGTACATAATATGTACCAGCAAAAATTATCATTTCACCATCATGTTTAGCATGCCACAGGGAAGCGATCTTTCCACATGATACAAATTGCTTGATTGCAGTCCTTTCTTTCAGGGCTACATGTATATCTTCCCTCTCCAATCTAACTTCCCTTTGTAATTGTCTCATGATAACTTGTTGCCAATAGCAACTGTATCCAGAGAGACCAAGTACAAAGGCAGGAATAGAGGATGATGATGATGACGGACGAGGGCTCTTTCAGTTTGCAATGAAGCTCACTGAAAATAATGTAATGCTAAAATGTTTCCTTGTACAGTGTAAGCTGTAAAAATCCACAGTACGAGCATACACTTGGTGTTCACAATAAACTAAATATTTTGCCACTATTCCATGTTTTTATCTTCATGTTATTTTCCCTACTTTTATATATGTTTCATGAACCAGTTTAGACTCTTATCAAACATGAACTTGCATGCCTTTTTTAAAAACTGGTATACCTGTATCTTTTGTAATCAGGCAAGTCATATATCTGTATGATTATTTCAATACTGGTTCAAAGTAATTAAAAAAATGGAAAATGTTATACGTAAAATGTTTTCAAAAAACATGTTCACTCCAAGTCTATTCCTCTGGTACCATCCCCTCATCTAATAAGAACGAAGAAGTCTATCTCTTGGCAAAATTGAGGTAACGTAGAATGTGCAATATTGTTGCTTTTGTACTGTAATTTAGACAAGCCCAGGTTGTGTGTAAACTCATATCCTGGAATTTCCTGGGCACCCAAAATAAATGAAAAGCTGACCAAAATCCTCATCAACCATATGAAGTGTGTGCACAAAAAACTTAACATTTTTCTTGACTTACTTGAAATGACCAATCATGAACTTGGTGTCGTTCATACATGTACCGGAGCTCACAAGTTCAAACTTTTTTTAACAAACAACATACTGTAATATATCAAATACATAAAAGGCAAATTGCACTTACAGCAATAACATCAGCGGAAGTATTTATGATCTCTGCACACAAGACGAGCAGGGTGACAGCAACCTGCCCGAGTTCCATCTTCATCAGATATCGGTGATACAACATCTTCATCCTATAACGAGTTCTGTCTGCTATCGGCTCAACGCTCTTGATCCGCCTCACATGCTCGGAGACACTCCAATAGGTAAACTCGTCTGTCTGTCTGTCTTGATTCACTGGCAAAGGTGAAGTTCTGCTTCACAATTACTCAATGGGCAGATGGGATGACGTCACTGCTTCTGTTATACCCAGCCCCCTTGGTACTGTTACAGTGGGTGGTAATCTGACCTGCACTTGAAATGCCTCAGAGCTGGAATGGATCAAGAAATTGTTTCATGGATTATTTCAGGATTTTCTTAACACTTCATCATCAACAGGTGCTTTCCTTTCACTGTACTTGTATGTACAATGTACATGTACAGGAAGTTCACAGCAATAAAGAGGCTGTTCTCACTACGTTCCTAAAACTAGTTTACTGCATGTTGTTTAGTGGAAACTAAAATGTGCGATCTTCGCACATTTTGAGCGCGCTGCGGTTTTAGAATTTCGCGTGAAACTTGTCACCCCACTGAGAGCGTTTCCATAGCAACAAGAGCGCTTTACGTGAAGTGATTTTGAAAACCACTTTCATGTGCTCAAGTGGGAACACTAGCAAAGCGATCTTCCAAAGTGGTTTCCTGAATCGGTTTCCAGTAAACTAGTTTTAGAAAGTATAATGAGAACGGCCTCTAAGTTTGATTATTGTGCTACATGGAGCTATGTGTAGTAGTACATGTACATACGACTTTCTGACAAGAAAATGTGTTTCATTCAAGATTCAGGAACAAATTACAGCAAACATGTATGTATTGCATGTCTTTAATATTCCATATTTTATCATTTATGTGTTTGCCCAAATAAATTTTTATTAAACTACTTCAATACTTGGAATAAAAACCTATATTTTTCAATTTATAATCATTTAAAGAGAAACACACATACATACTGCACAAAAATAATCCCTCAAAAGGCAATGCAATGCAATGCAGCATAATAAGATCTTGAAATGAGACTGATCTACGGTGTTCATACTCACCTTACAAAATCTATTTTTGTAACCCTCTTTAATCCCACAACATGGAGATATACTATATGGCATTTATTTGAGCAAGCATTCAGGAAGGGGGCAATTAGAAACTGACTAATCTCCCCCACTTTTTACTTGATAACTTAGTTTGACGATCAGGAATCCTGTAATTTAGGCTGTTTACCTACATTCCCAAAACTAAAAGACAACACCCAATTAATAAGAAATCAACTCCATCAGGTTACAAATGAAATTGAGTAATTCAGACTCCATGCACATGTGGGTACAATGTACAATATACATTGTAGATACTTGTACTGGTGGTACATGTACATGTAGTTTATATGAATAGGAGTGATACATGTATGTACTGTATGGAGCATTTAATTTCCTATAATTATTTCCTTATTGAAAAAAAAAAATGTTAATCCACAACAAAATTAGGTTCTTAAAGGACTGAAAGTGTTTTTTTCATGAATATTATTTTTTTTTTGGGGGGGTGGGGGCTGGGTGTAGATGGTAAATTACATTTGTCTACTGCCAACTCATCCATTCACCACAAGGTCTACTTTATTTACAGTGTACATTTCGTCTAATAACCATTTGAGCCAATAACCATTACTGTAGTGTACTCAGTCCAATCATCACTTTGTCTTTATCACCAGTTCACTTTATGGCTATTTCGTCTCACAACCAGTGGGTCTATTATCCATTCTACATGTATTTCCATTAATTTCTCCAATTAACACTTTATACACGTAATCTAATTAGATGAAATGACACTACATGTAAATCGCTATGGCAAAAACTGGTTTTATTAGACAAAATGGTGAGTGGACGAATTTTGGACAAAATGATGGTAGACCAAATGATAGTAGACAAGATATAATTACATGTACAGTGTATATAATATGGAGGTTTACGGTTCACCATGTGTAATATGAAGAAGGGAAAGGAAATACAGGCAGAAAGATTGAAATGGAAAGACAAGGATGAAAAGAGGAAATTAGAAGTTAAATTCTTTTCTTAAAAGTGAGTGAAGTCCTGAAAAGGACTTTTACTATGATTTTTTTAGTTTATATTATTGATTTATTAACCACTTCCATTGAAACATGTACAATGTATACAAAATATCAATTTTCCTTATTGCAATTTAGTTTTTGGCCTGAAATGACCAGATGACTATTAAAGTTGATCAAATTACTAATATGTACAGTAGACTTTTGTACTTTACTTTCTAACCCACTAAAAGCTAATACATGAAATTTAAAGTTTCATATTTCAAGTGTTTTAAATAATTAGGTTTGAAATTAGAAAGATTGAAATTGAAAAAACTTAGATTAATAATTTTTCCAAATTAGACAGATTATAAATTCCCTTTGATAATAAACTCAAAGTTCATTGACCTCAAATAACATTGACCTTGGCTTGGAAACATTTTTCAGACCCCACTGTATGTAAGATTCAGAAGCTGGATAGAGAGGAACAGAAGATCCTGCGTCCAAGACTGAACCTTTAATACATGTAACCTTTATGCATATTCATTTGTGATAATCATCCCACACAAGTTTCACTTTAATAGAGGACAAGTCCACCCCAACAAAAACTTGATTTGAATAAAAGAGAATAATTCAACAAGCATAACACTGATAATTTATCAAAATCGGATGTAAAATAAGAAAGTTATGACATTTTAAAGTTTCGCTTCATTTCACAAAACAGTTATATGCACATCTCAGTCGGTATGCAAATGAGGGAACTGATGACATCACTCACTACATGTATTTCTTTTGTATTTTATTATATGAAATATTTTGATTTTCTCGTCATTGTCATGTGAAATGAAGTTTCATTCCTCCCTGAACACGTGGAATTCCATTATTTAAAAATTCTGTGCTTCAGGCAAGGAGGTCCTGATCGTCGTAAAAATTGAAATATTGTACTTAATTCAAACAATAAAAAACAAAAGAAATAGTGAGTGACATCATCGACTCTCTCATTTGGATGTAACTGGCTCGTTAATATAACTATTTTGTTAAAAATATTAAAGGGAAACTTTAAAAAGTCATAACTTTCTTATTTTACATCCGATTTCGATGAATTTTTCAGCACTGTGCTTGTCTGATTTTTCTCTACACATATTGATTCAAATCAACATTTTTCTGAGGTGGACTTGACCTTTAATGATCTAAAACACCAACACACAGTCATACTCATAGACATACCCAAGATCAGAAATTAATTTCAAATGCTTAAATTAATTGCCTTGCCCTAAATACATATACAGTACATGGTGTACATGTAGATTAGAACTTTGCAGCAGTTCCAAAGCTAAGACTTGGAATAGAAAGATGCAAAGAAAAGCCTGGCTAAAAACACATTCTCTGTCAATGTCAAAAGTTTTTATTTCCTCAAAATAACAACAAAATGTAAGTATTTAAAATAAATGATCAGTGCAGTGGTTCTGTTAATTCTCCCACTTTTCACTGTAAACACATATTCTGCTAATTTACAAAAGACTTGTCTAAAACAGATCTAGAGTATGTGATAGTTCCTACATGTAACATCATAAATGACCAAAACATTTTACATGAAAAGAGTGGTACGATAAAAAGCTGACATCCAGGCACTCACACGTAATGCGAGGTTTATAGTGATACTAACCTCGCATCATGAACCGCGTTTGTCAGTGGATTTCTAACTAGTGGGTCGCGCGTGCTGCGATCCCACTTCTGGTGTCCACAACACACAACATCTATGGCTTGATTTTTCTGTGCGCGGCGGCAGGTAATGAACCCTTGAGTGATATCAAGAGGCTTACATGTCTAGGCGTACATGTAGCAGCCTATAACAGTGAGTGATTGAATTACCGACAGGTATTACTGAACGTGCACATCATACGCATCAGAAAATAATTTCATATGCTCAAAGCTTTGCAACATCCTCCCGAAGCCAAGGGAACTTGAATAGAAAGATGATGAAAATGTTTTAAACACATTTTCAAAGTCTTTATATTCTCAAAATAATAAAAATAGCTCATCATTGATTTTATTGTTTTCTCAACATGCATCTTTTTTTTCAAGTGACCAAAATATGTGTAGACCTGTAGACATGTACATGTATTTCACAAGCAAAGAGGGGTCTGATTGGAAGCTGATGTCGTAAAAAAAAACTATTTCAGCAAAATTTTTTACATATTTTGTAGTAGATCTTCT
The DNA here is from genome assembly GCF_018143015.1 of Lytechinus variegatus. NCBI lineage: Eukaryota > Metazoa > Echinodermata > Echinoidea > Temnopleuroida > Toxopneustidae > Lytechinus > Lytechinus variegatus. The sequence continues at coordinate 30,677,844 of NC_054755.1, forward strand.
GTTCTGTATTGAAAGTCTGATCAAACCTATCATTTCTTTTTCCTGTGCTATCTGGTTTTTTGGTCTAACTTCCCAGATAGGCTGAGTAAGGCAATAAAAAATGCCAGTAAAGTGATAGGTTTGCCAATAACCCAGTTGGAAGACATAGTTACAAAGCAGTCTTGGATAAGCTACATAGTATCATCAGAGACGATACCCATCCCCTCCATGGCTTTGTAGTTTCTAATAGGTCTGGACGGATCCGGTTACCAAGAATAAGGACTAGCAGGTTTAGATGTTCTTTCCTTACAAATGCAATGGTTCTGTACAATGCAGAGTTTAAACGATGACCCCCTTTCATTTATATCATGTGCTATATTGTTTTGTTAGTGGGCAATACCCTTCAAACTGAAACCGACATACCTCCAAGTACTTACTCCAACATGTATTTTAATCCAATTGATTTCTTGTATTGTACTTCATTGTCATGCCATATTACTTTTATACGTTGCGGGGGCGGCTGTGCTGAGGCAATGCTGCTTGGTCCTGAGGGGGGACCGCCAGGCGTGGTGGTGGTTTCCAGCACTGGATGGGTGCCGTTTCGACATTGTTATCGATGACTTGTAGTGGTGTGTAGTGTGGGTTGGTATGTGTGTTTGTGGTTTGTGTTGTGGTGTGAGGTGTGGAGTTTTGGGGGTATGTTTATTGGTGTGGTGTGGATGGGTTATTTGTGTTTTTGTAGTGTGATGTGTTGTGATTATTTTCAATGTCGAAACGGGGCCCATGGATGTGTTGGGCTGGCACCGTGCTTGAGGCGTTTCCCCCTCGGCACCAGGTAAAGTTTTCAGCGCAGCTGCCCTTGCAGCGTATCATTTTTGTTCTGGGTTAGTATTAGGTCTTTGTGTATATTATTTAATGCCATTATTTTTGTAATTATTTATTATATGTTATATATTGTTCTTTGAATACCAACAGCCGGAATATGATTTTTGTGCCAATGTAATTTTTATTTTGAGCATGACAATAAATTTTGAATATCTGAATATCTGAATGTTGTGACTCATGTCAAGTCTCTCCGTCACATTTCGAGGTCAAAACATTAGGTCTAGATATATGCCCATCGCTTTCCAAAATACCGTGATCGGGAACGGCTGTATTTCGGCTCCAATGTTCACGTTATTCTCCGACTTCCGACATCGCTTCGCTAGATCGCAGGGCTTCGCCGTAATATAATTTTGATATGGACTGAATTGAGTTCTGAACTTGACTTAGCAACCAAAACAAAAATTTGCTTGAAGTAGTAGGCCTAGTACCAGTAAGTCAAACTCGAAATCTACATGTAGTACCAGTGCAAAACTGCCATTAGCAACAAAGAATTCGGACAATATTAACTACATGTAAATAATGATTGTAATTCGATCCACACTGGCACTAGCACTCACTTCATATTGGTGTGTGTGTGTGTGTGTGTTTGAGTTTTGTCAGACGTGTATCAATCAGATATGATTATTTACGTCTGGGACCGACCTTTAACGTCACCATCCGAAAGACGTTTTCTCTTTAGTCTTTACACCGTTCACTTGACATAATATTATTACGGTATGTCAAGTGAACGGTGTAAAGACTTAAGTTAACTTAAGTCAAAGAGGAAACAAAACTGGGCGGTGTGGCGTGCGCCTGTAAAATCCAACTCCAAGCTGTGGGGAAGTTACAAATTGATAGAGGTTCGAGCCCTGATCACGTCTTTCGGATGGTGACGTTAAAGGTCGGTCCCAGACGTAAATAATAATTTCTGATTGATAGTACATACACGTCTGACAAAACTCAAAGTTTCACTTTCACGCACACCATGCATGCAGCTGCAGAGTGCAAAGCACACAGACGCACGTTCATTTGAACTGTCTTGAGTCTTGAATTGAAGAGTGGATGCACTGCTTCGCACTCTGCAGCTGCATGCATAGTTTCGTTTCCTTTCCTCTTTGAGACTTTAGTCTGTAGGCCTACACCGTTCACTTGACATACCGTAATAATTATTAGGCCTATGTCAAGTGAACGGACGGTGTAGGCCACCCATGGGTTCAAAGCATCTCGCGTGCGAAGGAATATCAGTCGAATGCAACGCGACACACACGACACAGTTAAACTTTCCTGGGCTTTTGCCCACATAAAATATTACTTAAAATTTTATATATCACATTCTGCTATGACAATACCGAATCATTTAGATCCTTCCGTGACTTCTCCTTGAAGTTTCTTTTAAAAAACATGTATATTTTCTTGATCTTTAGTGAAGATTTTACGGAGATGAAAACTGCTCAGCGCGGATATCAATTTTCGCCTAAAGAGGGCGCACGATATATATTCATATCAAAGACACGACAAGGGAAAGACTAGGCACCTACACTACTTCTACACGCAAATCGACGCAAGGCATTACGCGAAGTCCGTGAAGTGTCCAATCTTTTCATTGTATAGACTTTGGGATACCGTATACGTATTACTGACGTTCGTTAATGCTGGTTTCTTTCCAGGCATGTATATTATTTTCATTTTTTTTTATTAGTCATCTTTTTAAATTCATTGCAAATAAGTGTTATCATCACCAATAATAATCTTTAATTATGTTTTTGAAGGTATTTCATTCATTGGTGCCCATAATTAGTAAATTAATCATAAGGATTGCGCATTCAAAGAATTTAGATACAGTTATAAAATTACCGAGGAGCTGAATCAAGTTTGTGAAATTATTAGCGCCACCAACGGGCTTCCTTGTATTTCCGTGGAAGAGACAAGCGAAGTCACTTTCGAGGCCGAGGTAAGCGAAATTTGTTTTTTTTTAATGATTATTATTTTATTATTATTTTCATATTTCTTTAATCTATTGCTACTTACCGGCAAGAGCCCCGGTGCGTAGCGAGAAGGAGTTTCGGCAAATATTACTTCAGCAATGAAGCGATGTTTGCCGACTACTTTGAAATCCAGGGTCAAACACGGTCTATTGTACGAGGTTAGTATAGTGAGTGGTTGTATTACCGACCGGCCTTGTATTACCGAACGTGCGCATCGTACGCGTCAGAAAATAATTTCATACGCTCAATTCTTTGCAACATCCTTCCAAAGAGAACTTGAATAGAAAGATGATGAAAAATGGTCAAAACACATTTTCAAAGTCTTAATATTCTAAAAATAATAAAATATGGTCAAAATAGCTCATCAGTGATTTTGTTGATTTCTCAACTTTTCCCATTGAAAACACACGTTCGGTAATACGACACCTTTTTCAGGTGACCAAAATATTTCACATCCGAAGAGGGGTCCGATTGCAAGCTAATATCATCAAAAGAAAAAACGATTTCGGCCAATTTTTTACATATTTATATTTTGTAGGTAATTGTGTATTTATGGTGAAAGTTTGGTGAATTTTATGAGAATAATATTTTTGAAATGATTGAATTCATGAAAAGTGTTCGGTAATACGATCCACTACCATAACCTCGTACAATGTGTGAGTGGGTGTAGGCCTACATCTACATTAGAGAAAACGAAACCAATCACCAATGCAGTGAGTGGGTCAATAAAGAAAGGCTTAAAGCGTTGCTGAACAACGCGAAACATTGTTCTCTTTTCAAATAAATGACAGAAATTAAAACTTACAATAAGTATCAATCCTCCAACAACAAACCCAGAAGTCTTTCATTTGTTTAATTGATGAAAATGATGAGAATTCGTAAACATGTCACAGAGTCCCCCGCACCAATTTCATAATGAAATAACATTACAAAGATTTCATCTAATGATGGCGCTAGACCTGATTAAGTTGAGTTTGTTCGCGATCACTATAATAAGAGATTTTGATTGATTGATTGATTGATTGGTTGGATTGATTGGATTGGTTGGATTGGTTGGTTGGTTTGTTGGTTGGTTGGTTGGTTGGTTGGTTGGTTGGTTGGTTGGTTGATTGATTCATTCATTCGTTCATTCATTCATTCATTCATTGGTTCATTCATTCATTCATTTGATCAGTTGGTTTTATTTGCAAAGTTTCCAGACATAACAATCGATATGCAGGGGCAGATCCAGATTTCACAAACAGGGGAGCCGGAAAAATCCCCATTTTTCCCAGATCGCCCGCTTTTTTTTCTTTGTTGTTGACGTTCCTTTAGGGGAAATCGTATCTCATTTACTTCTCATTAACCCTAATCAAATCATGCGTGCTTTGTTGAGATGAAAATAATATTCAATAATACTGGCCCGCGAAAAAAAGCTTCGTTGAGAATCATGGTTTGCAACGTACATGGGTGTCGATCGGTATTCTTGGTTGGCCATTGACACAAATGTTCTTGTGGATGGGGATCTACCCCCACTAAAATCACAAGTTAGGACATTTGGGAGTGGTTGATATGCATGGTGTTCTTGGAAGTTCCTTCATTGTTGCAGTCTACTGTACTTATATATATTTTTTAAATTCAGTTTGTGTTACAAGTAAGCCTATTATAAACTCGAAAGAAAAATTACCAAATAAATATTGTCTGTACAAAGTTTTAGCATGATGTATTCAACTTCTCTCTTAAATCTAACCCGACTGGCAATATTTTTTTTCTTCTTAATGCATGATGATAAAATGCAGATTCGGACAAATTAAGACTATAGCACAAATTACAAACTGTGTGGCTTCTTGTGCGCCATAAGGCTTACCGTCATTCCTTAGACGATTTTAACCCTGGATTTTAATTTATAAGTGCATGAAACAAAAACAAACATAAAAACAATCAAAACTCAACTGTCATGTTATGATATTTCTCCAACATATTCTTGAACCATCAGTGTGTAATATCAGCTAATATATAATGAAATTTACTGACCGCATGGGTGTGCTCTTATAGAATGCAAAACTGTTATCCCTTTCCAAACCAGAGATTTTTTTTGCCAAAACAAGAAAAAATCAATCAAGTTTAGTTATGCAAGTCCATAACAATAACAAGAATAACATGGAAAAAAACATCCGATGTTCATATCCGAAGATACGCTTTAGAGAGAAACCATTAATTGATTTCACTTATTTAAAAATTGTAAAAATATGATCATATTATTATTGAGCTCACTGAACCTCAATATTTTCATGAGAGGTATCTGATGGGGTCACATGATAAAAATTAATGTTTAATATTAATTACATCCAACCGCATACAAAAGCACCATATATAATTATGAGCTAATGATCACCAAACGACCATTATGACTTTTTAAACTGAGTGATTTTTATTTGCATTTTATATGGGCTCACTCTTTCATGACTATACAGCGCGTCCCAAAAAAATGTCCCTCTGACATAGGACTGAATTAATTCTAAAATGTGGTAGGATTCTCAAATAAATGTTCATGAGTAGAAAGCTCATTTCATGTTCTAACTTTTATGAAAATTTCATTGGTCACGCTTCAGCGGTTTTGAATACACACTCTGTTACGTAACAGTGGTGCATTTTAGCTCATTCCAAGTTTGCAGCATTGATGCATTTCTTCATTGTCTATGGCATGTTAACCCCCATTCTTACATCCAGGATCTGAGCAGGGATAATTCCCTAATCATATCTAGGCTCATCAAATCATAAACTTGAGCATGTTCAGAAGGACAAGAAACATAAAAAATTAAGTTTGTTTGATGATTGATAAGGGGAATCAGTGCACCAACTTGAAAGAAAATGTGAATGATGGATGAGTACAATAAGCTGAAAAAGGGGGAATCAACAAGTTAATCACCCTTTGCAAAAAGGAACTATACCAAAGAAAATTTTGACTTTTTTCTTTTAAAAAGTTACACTGCATTATTGAACTTGACCTCAGTAGCTAATTAACTAAAAAAAGTAATGAAAACAAAAATGCAGTATTGTTGGAATTATGCATGAAACAGACATGACCCGTTGTCTCAATCATTGTGCATCTCCCGTTTATCAAACATGAAATGAACTGTCAATACTGTTTTTGCCCTTCTGAACATGCTCAAGGTTGTGATTTGATGAGCCTGGTTAGATCATGGAGATTTCCCTGGTCAGATCAGGGAATTCCTTGGTCAGAACAAGGAGATAGAGGTGAAATCTCCTTGGTCAGAATGGTCAAAGGTGGTTGATATGAAAGTGCAGAACACAAAGCAGTGTTGCATGCATATAAACTTGGAATGGGTTGAAAAGCACCACTGTTACATAATAGGCTGTGTATTCAAAACCACTGAAGCAAGACCAATGAAATTTTTATAGAAGTTAGCACATGAGATGGGCTTCCTATATCTATACATTTCATTGAGAATAATTTTTATTTTTGGAAGTTATTAAGCCGCATGTCAGAGGGACATTTTTTTGGGACGCGTTCATGACTATATGCACCTCATTTTCACATAGATAGGTAATGAGGACATCAATGCTCTCCTGCAAAATATTATTGACCAAAACTTATCACTTATCGTTCAAGTCAAGGTATTTGGATATACAAAAGTAGGGGTGACTTTTGTTATTTTCTTGTTCAAAGGTTTACTGAATGTCGAACTTCATATATAACAATAATACCATACATCGGTAATGTGTGTATAACCAGGCAAATAAAGTGAAGTAATTAGCCTATACTCTATATTATTTTACATAACAAAAATGAAGTGATATTCAAAAGGGTTGTAGATTAAATGGGACAAACATCATGCACTTGGATGTGGGGAGGGGTAAATCTGAAAAAAAGTTACTTGTACTTTTTCAAGATCTACCCCTCTGGGATTTACGTCCATGGGGTTTTCCCCGTTTATATTGCCACCCTTAATTTTACTCCGGTTTATTTTTCCACCCTTTTGAATTACTTGATTTATCTAAATTAATTTATTCACCGCTGGTGGGATGGAACACCGGATTCAACACCCTATCAAAAAAGTTGTTTTTCGTCGGGGTCCTTTTATGTCATGTGTTAAAATTATAATAATATATTCATAAACATTCACCATTATTTTTCATCTTGAACCTCCACCCATCTTTTTAAAAATTCATGGAAAAGAATATTTTTAACAATATACACAAATTGCGAGGGAAACAAACTGATTAATGGCATACTATAATCATCACTATAATCATCATGATCAAACTTTTCATTTTTTCATCGTCATTATTATAATTTTCTACCCTAAATTATTGGGGGATGATAAGACAGGCCATCCCCCCACTTGAAATATTGGGAGGGGGATATATATCCCCCCATACCCCGTGATCTAACATCCATGGTTTGCAGTACGGCACTCATGAAGACGATATAATGGACGTGCGAAACGCAAGCTGTTTTTTATATTCCGACCTGCCAAAGTGGACATTCTAAGCAATTTTTTTGTTATCATGAACAGGATAGATTTAGATTAAACTGGGCACACACGGATGGGAATAGGCTCCCTAACTTAATATAAGCGCGATCCGGAGCGCGAGCCAAATATATTCCCATCTGAAAAAAGACAAGCACCTTCTGTGGACAGAATATATAAAATTCAAGCCCGAGGCCGTTTTTCTTAAGATGTAGTCATGTCTGACCCAAAATTGCTCAAAAAGTGATCATATGCATGTATAAGGTCATATGCAAATTGCGTTTCCAGGGGCGGAAATCTCACCTAAAAGGTTATAGGGAGACAAGGGGCAAGAACATTTGACAAGAAAAAAAAAAGGTTGATCACCCAAAGTATGGTCATCTTGCCCTAAAATACATGTTTTTATTTCGATTTTGAAGGATGTATTTTTTACCATCATAAAAAACCACAAATAGAGTAAAGGGGGACATTTGACATCGTGCCCCCTACTATTTTGAATAGGGGGGGGCACGTCCCCCTGTCCCCCTGGGTTTCCGCCCATGGTTTCAACCAAAAATCATCAATGTATTATTTTTATTATTATTTTTTTTTTTGGGGGGGGGGTGGCGATTTAAATGTATTTATTTTCTGCATGCAATTATGATCTCAAGAGAGTCCCGATTTCATTGAAAAGACAATAAAAAAATAAATGTAAAACAACAAAGAAATAAAATAAAAACAATAATGAATAAGAAATCGATCTGATATCGCAATATTTCCTACTCACTTGCTTAGAACACCAAAAGAGTTTCTATACCAAAACATTTGGAGCTTTAAGAGAGTTATAGATGAATAAGTATTTGCTTTCGCATTATTAGCATAATCTCGTAAATTTTGTAGATTATAATCTTCAAAATTTAAGTGATAAATGTCCCAGAAGAACCTGCGTGCCAATTTTCGGCGCGATCATGCGGCGGTCGGCGGCCGAGAGATCTCAAGGTAAATGGGGGGGGGGGGTTGATGCATCAGGGGAGAAGCAGCCGCCCCTCCCCCTGTATGTGGACTTAGGGAAAGGAGCCGGGCAGCGGTAGAAGACAAGTGAATAAAATAAGGTGAGAGGAATTAAGACTCAAGTTAAAAAAAAAACTTTCATTAATTTCACATTTGCTCCGAAAGAATCCTTCTTTTTTAAAAATCATCATTCGACATATGGGGCAGCTGATCAATCAAAGATTAAAAATTCTACTAACTTTCTTGATCTTTGAGGGTTTTTTTTGTTGAACTCCCTCATTGTTTATTATTAAGAGTCTGCTATTTTGTACAACCAATTAATATTTCTTAGGGTGAACTTCCCGTTCAAGGAGCACCGAACGTCCGGTGGGAAATTCGGTAAAGATAAAAAGTGTGCGTGTGTGTGTGTGTGGGGGGGGGTCACATGCCCCTGTCGCAGCATCACCGTCCCTGGCCTGCTCTTGGAAGCTCCTTGATGAAAATAAATAATACTTGTTCATTGTTCTTGTATTTTGCTGATAGTGCATAAAACCGTTTTGAAGAAACATACAAGTATTTGATACATTGTCGATACCGTATCACTGTTCTGACGTCATCATTCTGCAGTCTGCTGCTGTATTGTTTCTTCGAAAACAAGAAGTAATTTGAATGAAAATGCCTTTATCAAAGAATGTTGATCATTTTGTGCTTCCTAATATCATCTTAATGGCTCTAGTCACAGTGGGCCTACTTTTAACGGTGGTATGTAAAACAATTTATCTACTTTTTCTGGCCGTCTATATGACCTGGATTCAGTAGGCTACTGGCATGACTGGAGCTGGAGCCGAGGCCCGAGCGGCACATCCAGGCCGCGCCGCCGCGGCTAGGGGTGGCCGAGGCTAGCAAGCGTCTCAGCTTAGGGGCGGTGCACTGTCTTTGGCTTGCTTTCGCGCCTGCTGAAAATTAGTCCAGTTGCACAATTGCTGGGAAAAGGACAAATTTTGCAGATGAGGGGGTATGAAAAATTGTTGGTCATGATGATCAGTAGAGGCGCACGGCCAATATTGGAGACTGTCTCCAATGCGGGAGATTATCTCCAATATCACTATCAGTATCAGAGACAGTTTAGTTTTGTAAAGAATTTGGGTATCTAATTTCAGAGACAGTCTCCAGTTTTGGAGTCCAATTTCCTTTGTTTACATTTGCTGCAAAAGGATTACCTTGGCGGCAAATAAAAATGTGATAAGCAGATTCCTCATGAAAAATTACCCCTTTTCACCGTCTACTTTAAAAATTCACCGTCTACTTTTGTTTTGATAAGGATTTTTGTTGTCAATCACACACAAAAAAATGGGCTTCTGACCTCAGTGAATCAAAATTTTACTTTTTAGGTGTAAAAAAATCATGCTTTTGTTGGTGTTGTTTCTTTTGTCCTTTTGCAAAGCAAGTCTCCAATGTGGGAGATTGTCTCCCCTATTGGAGAGAGTCTCCCATATTGGCCGTGCGCCTCTACTGATGATGATGGTCTCTAGACCAAAAGCTTCAGTCTCTGTTGTTCCGCTGAAGAACTGCGTTGGCTCATATGTCAGAAAAAGACAGAAATTTATATCCCCAGAAACGACGGTTATTCCTGTCTAGATGGTCTCTAACAGCAGCTTACTATACTAGAATCTTATTTTTTTATATATAGTGGGTGAATGTAATTACCGACCGGCCTTGTATTAATACGGTACCGAACGTGCGTATCGTACGTGTCAGAAAATAATTTCATACGCAAAATACTTTGCAACATTCTTCCAAAGGGAACTTGAATAGAAAGATGATGAAAATGGTCAACACATTTTCAAAGTTTTATATTCTAAAAATAACTTCTCCCTTACTGTATAGATAGCACACATTCGTTAACACAATACCTTTTTCAAGTGACCAAAATATTTCACATGCGAAGAAGGGTCCGATTGGAAGCTAGTATCGTCAAAAGGAAACACGATTTCTGCAAAAGTTTTACATATATTGTAGGTAGGCCTAATTGTGTATTTGTGGTGAATGTTTGGTAAATTTTATGAGAATAATGTTTTTGATATGATTGAATTCATGAAAACTGTTCGGTAATACGATCCACATACTTTATACTTTACGTACTAACATACTTTATACTAGGTAAAGTTTAACTGGCCTGGGCCTGGGGCTCCATCCAGGATGGTTCATCCAAGGGCTCGATCCAAGGGTTCATTACCATCCTGCCTGTGGGGAATTAAATCTCTGGGTAGGACTATGGTATGCCAATGCTGTACACAGCACACAATTTAAAAAATCATTAAAATTTCACTTTTGTGACGTACATTGGCAATTATTTTTTCATCATTAACTAGGGGGTATTTATTGTATTCACCAGAGCACTCGAAAACTTGAATTTGGGGCGTATTTTTTTGTACTCCCTCAATTGGTGGAAAGTAATATGGCAAGATAATTGTAGATTTTCAATCTCTATTCTTAATTAAGAAAAAATAATTCAAAGAATCAAATTTACTCAAGAGCAAAGTTATATGATGAATAGCTGTAATGGAACCTGACAATGTAAACAAAAATCAAGCATTTGTCCCAAAGAAAAAGAGAAAATAAGCCAAACAATGCCAACCTTTTTTACCACACAGGGAGGACGAACAGAGAACAAGGTTATGTCATAACCTTGTTCATAGAATGAGTGGGGCTCGATCTAGTATCAGCAACAGATTTATTGACTTGTTTTCAATCAAGTCAAATGGAATACCGGGTATTTAGGCCAAATCGTGGGTTTGGGAACCACTCGTCGATTCGTATTTGCACACTTGTGTACAAAGTGAATGGAGATGGAAATAGGGAACCGTACGTGTGACTGAATAAAGCGCTGCTGTGTGAAGTGAATGGTGGTTCCCAATATCACGATAATGCCAGTATTTATATGTTGTTTCTAAATTGCACCATTCAGCAAATTCAGGTATTAATAATGCTAATTAAGGCCTAGCCTAGGGGATTAGGGCTAAGCCCAAGAAAAACTTGAATGTGCTAGTCTGCTAGTAGATGCTTTTTTTAATTTGATAATTGTTCTAATTATCCAATATATGATCGTTAATCGGCAATGTTCAATTTCAATAACAGATTAGATAGGGAGCTGATATGTCACACGACACTATTTATCAGATATAGCTCTCATATCTTTTCCATTTTGACATGATTTGACATATTTTTTTATCAAGTTATCATTTATCATAGTTTATTGATATAAGGATTCTTAAAAAATATTTTTTTTATTCTGGTCTTATTTCAATAATATATTTTGAATTGTATACTAAAATTTAGTTCTGTCATTATTTTGCATTGCACCCAGGATAGATGTTTTATTAACATCTATTATAGGTGAAACTTTGTTTTGAAACCCTGTTTTCCATTCTAATTCAAACTCAACTTTGATAAAGTTTTGATGCCATGCTTATTTAATATTTTTTAAAAATTTTATTCAAATAAACTTGTTGGGTGAACTTGATATTCAATGGAGATATTTCTGATTGAAATGTATTAAAAAAAAAAACAAATTTGTTTCTTCTAGTTGTGCACCTTCAAACCTGACGTTGTTCCGTATGCCTACATGGGACCAGTTGGTGATTTAGCTCACTACCTTGCCTACAAACAAACCCTAGTTATGCAGACAATGTAAGTATATTATTGTTTGCCCAGGAAGTGGCCGAGGTTCAGAACCAGCTAGGGTGACCAGATGTCCCGGTTTTCAAGGGACAGTTCAGCATTTCAGTAATTTTTCAAAGTCCCGTATGACCCTTCCCAGGAAGCCATTTTGTCCTGTATTTCACAGCTTTCAACACATGTATACATGTGAGAAAAACAGAAAAAGGGTGAAATATGAAAAATTGTAGGCCTATCCTGATCATGTCACAATCGATGACAATTTTATTTTTGTAGAAAAGAGGTAAAAGATTTTGCTCGCTTGCATCTTTTTAGAAATTTTGCCCCATATACCATTTTTAGCCCCTCTGAAATTGTTTGATTCAGTACACCATTGATCTAACCCGAAGTGTCCTGTTTTTGGACTGTCCAAATCTGGTCCAAATCAGGGGGGTGTTTCACAAAGATTTAAGCATGACTTAAGTCTCACTTAAATGCCGACGCGTACATGATATGCAACGCGCGATCTTATTGATAGATACGCATTAGTGCGCGTCCTCATGACACGATCTGACCAATGCGGTCAAGCCTTTCATACCATATGCAACTCGGTATTTAAGTGCGACTCTAAGTCATACTTAAATCTTTGTGAAACACCCCCCTGGTCACCCTGGATCCAGCAGGAGTAGGGAATGGAGGGGGGGGGGGGAGGGTACAAAAATTGCCCTTTTCCTGTACAGCTGGAAGTGGATCTTTACATCCCTCCACTCATGCACTTCCTTTTTCTGATAATTCAAAGTTGTTTAACTGCATAGACAATCTATTTGATAATACATGTATGTTGGAAGTTCCTTTGGTAGCAGGAGAGATGTTGAATGGTTCACAGTATACGCAGCACTATAGAAGAAATTAATATATCACTGTTTATTAATTATCAATTACTAGTATAACATTCTGTGCATTATTTTGATCCCCTCTATCCTTTTTTCTATGACTTGTTAAACATGTTTTCTTGATTAAATATTTTTTGTTTTTGAACATGTTATATTTCAACTTGATGGGAAAGAAATAGTACAAATAAATGTGATATGATAATTGTAATATATGATGATAATAATTGAAGTAGAATTAATACAGGGAATGAATTGAATTTTAATTTAATTTCTTTGTTCTGTTTCCAGATGTTATACAGCAATCTTCATACACGTTGTTGAGGCATTCTATGCTTATTACCTAGCAGGGTAAGAGATGCTTCATTGACAAACAAAAATTTAATTGAATATAATACTGATAATGAACAAGGTCGGCCTACAAGTACTGATAACTGGGGTGACTTTGGAAAATCTTTGGGAAAAGATATCCCATTTTTAACCAACTCCTCAAATAATATAAATTCTGAGTGCCAATAATTATTGAGGAGTCTTTGATTTCTATATTCGCTTCTTCCCTCCATAGTGATCTTTAGTTGACAGCCTTTTCAAAAGTGTGTATTTTTTGAGAAACTATGTAGTGTACAGGTTTCTCATTTTCCAGAAAGAGTTGCGTTTAAATGCACGTCAAAAAATCAATCGCAAGTCCCGCAATCAAGTTGCGCATGATTTTTACAGTTGCGATCGATTGCAACTCTTTCTGCAACGGGCTCCTGATGTGTAGGACACCTCAGAAATGCCCAAAGGAGAATACACATTCACTGCAGTGTTAAAGCTTATCCAATGTTGCAGATTTAAGCAGTAGGTGGCAAATAAGGGTAAACTGCCTGGTTGGACTAAATGAAGGTCGACCATGAAAATGAGTGTACGAGTTGGCAATAATTGCCAATGGTCCACTCATCTCATGGTCAACCTTCATTCAGTCCAATGCCATTCCATCCAACATTTGTCTAACAACCATTTGGTCCAATAATCACTTTGTCTTATCACCAGTTAGTCTATGACCATTTCGTCTCAAAACCAGTTGGTCTAATACCCATATGCTTTTCATTCATTTTGCACAATTAATTAGACCAAATGGTATATGGACTAAATGGCTATTGGACCAACTGGTTATTAGATGAAATGGTGAGTGGACGAAATCGCAAGTCACTATGGATAGTGGAAGATGGTAGACCAATGATAGTAGACGAGTTGGTGATTGGACGAATTGACATTCGACCAATTGAAAATAAACCGTTGAAATGCCCCCCCCCCAAAAAAAAAAAACAAAAAAAAAAAAAATGGATCAAGCATGTATGATATAATTTACATGTATGCAAAATTAACTATTCCCTTTTTTGTTTTTATTTCCATTTCCAATTCTGTTGCCAGGACGAAAGAGTTGTCAAGTTCGGCAAGACTCAAGTGGGGCATTGGTACTCTGTGTTTTGGCATCTTCTGCATGTACGAGTTGCTGAAGTATGACCCAACTAAGCAGCAGAAGAATGAATGATTAAAGTGTGCAAGCTACAGAAATAATGTGAACCTACTTCAATGACATGCCAGGTTGTGTGACCAATTTTTCAAGTCTTCTACAGGGTTAGCATATAAGCATTGACAATGAGTAAGGTGCCTTTGCCAGAACTTCAGGGGAGGCTGGAGTGAGCTGCATGGACTCTCTTTAGTTGGATGCCAGCTTTTTCAAAATTTCAAACCGTATTCAAGTTTTGAAGTGTCCGTTTAGTGAAATTGTAGGCCAATAAACTTTGAACTTGGGCAAATAAAGATTTTTGTTGTCAGAACTGCATTAAAGGAAATTAACTGAATATTATGTGAGCTAGTAGCCTATGAACTTTCTTCACTGAGATGCCAGGCTGTTCCCAATTTAGAATATATTATTTAAGTTTCAAAAAGTGTATATTTAAAATGAAGGTCAAACGTGATCTTCCTATAAACTCTGAACCATGGCAAATAAAGGTGTTTTTTATTTCAGAACTTAAACAACAGAATGAATGAGTTCAGTAGTATCTGAAGGAAACCAAACTTTAAGAAGTAAAGCAATCTTTTTGGAAAGAATAAAATGAGAGGAACAATTTAAAAAAAGTTTCATCAAAATCGGTTATGAAATAGGCAAGTTATGGACGTTTAAAAAGTCTTGTACTTTCTATGGGGATCCTCAAATTGGTAAACATGCTTCAAAATGGCTGATTTTGTGGACTACTCTCCATTTGTTTTGTACAAAAATTTTCAGATTTCCCCTTTATTTTACATATTTCACATTATCTCCTCTCGACCTTGACATATGTGGTGTGAATTATATTTTCCCATGACATATGTTGTGCTCAGAAGGAGGCAAGATGCAATTTGGAAGATGAGGAAAATTTGAAAATTTAGTTTTGTAGGCCAATCATTATCTTCCTAATTACTCTGAACAGAGGAAATGAGGCATGTCAAGATATCTTTCAGATATATTCTATTAGAATTCAGAACTACAATGGATTTTGAGCCTACTTAAATGACATGCTTGCCTTGCTAGGTTTAGTCCAGTTTTCAAAGTTTATTCAGGATTATCCTAATATTCCTAAATGTTGGAGATCAGGGTGTCCTTGTTTCACGAGTCCACTGTTTCTAATGAATGAATCAACTGTTCATAACAGAACATGTAGACTCATTAATAATTTTGTGTGCTTTACTATGGCAACAAGCATCAATTTAGTGCAATGTGACAAAAACGCTCATCACTTCAGCATTGATATTTTTTTATACTCTACATGGTAAATCAGGCGTAATTTAGAAAGGAAGTCTGCAAAAACCATGGGTTGAATCGATGAGCTTTATAACCTCCTTTTTGAGTCAGACAGATGTTTTCCATTTTTCATTCCTACTTTTTATCATATTTCAAGGTAAATTGTAGAATGTGAGTGCAATCTTGTATGAATAATGAATTTGAATTAAATTAGATTTTAACTTTTTAAGTCTTCCTTTTTCATTCCTTTAAAAGATTTATCTCACTTCTATGAATCTTGCAATGATTTCAGGCTTCACGTTTGTAATATTTACTTAGTCATTTGTAATGTATATATAAATCATACATTCTTTTTACCTGGCTTTCCTTTTCAAAGAGGAGATGTATATTTTGGTGTTCCATAAAGCTGTTCATGAGGTAAATTGCCAATTAGTCTACTGCCATCTCGTCCACTTACCACATGGTCTATCTTCATTTAGTCTAATGCCATTCCGTCTATCTACATTTCGTCTAACAACCATTTGGACAAATTATCACTTCGTCTAATCACCAGTTCGTCTATGACCATTTCATCTATAACCAGTTGGTCTAATACCCATTTCCTTTTCATTTATTTGGCACAATTTAACACTTAGGCCAATTAGACCAAATGGTAAATTGACTAAATGGCTATTGGACCAACTGGTTATTAGATGGAATGGCATTAGACTAAATGAAAGTAGACCATGTGGTGAGTGGACGAACTGACGGTAGACCAAATAATAGTAGACGAGTTGGCAATTGGACGAATTAGCATTAGACGAATTGGAAATAAATCGTTCATTAGACACAACTTTGCACAGGACAGATGACCTGGGGCCGTTTCATGAATACTTCATATAATAACAAGTGCACATTTTCTGTGACAAGCTTGATCAGCCAATCAAATTGAATAATTTCGGTAGCTTTTAACCGTTATTGCAAATTTGTCATCACAACAAGATTTATGAAATGGGACCCAGTTCTTGTGTGCTTAAAAGTCAAATGCACCCCAGAAAAATGTTGATTTGAATAAAGAGAGAAAAATCAAACTAGCATAACGCTGAAAATTTCATCAACTTTTGTAAGACAGGGCCCAGAGGTTTCATCAACATATTCATATAGTATCCCTAAATTAGACCCCAAAATAGCCAATCTGGAATAAAATGATTGGAAATGGTTTTTCAACTGAGATACCATTATGCAGTATATATGAAAAGGTCATTGACATTTGACCTCGAAAAAAACACTTTCTCCAACCCGTATTCCTCCGAACTTTTTTTTTTGGTATATGTTGACACCCATACCTACTCAAATCAGACAAAAAAAAAAATTTCCAATAATTTTATTCCAGATGGTTACTAATTACGTGATACTAATAAACAACACTAAACACAATCTGGGACCTGGTTCATGAAGCTTTTTGTAAGTTTTGCACGACTGGTGACAAAAAAATTTCTTGTGTTGCTTTATCAGGCGCCGATTTACCTATGGCACACTATATATTACCCCGGCTGTAGCTCCAGCTGGTGCATTCAAGGAATTAATCCTGCCGGGTACCCATTCACCTCACCTGGGTTGAGTGCAGCACAATGTGGATAAATTACTTGCTGAAGGAAAAATACACGCTGTGGCTAGGATTTGAACCCATGTCCCTCTCATTGAATGACTAGACTCGTAACCACTAAACCACGACGCCCCCAAGATAGCAGGGGAGGGGGAATTGGGAGAAGACTCCTGCAGGGTACAATGAAAACTTCTAAGAGGGCATGCCCCTCCCTGATTGCTAACCTATTTTTGTTAGTATTTTTTATAATTAAGATGAAACAGAAATAGCAATAAGTGTGAAGAGACATGAAATCATAATCAGTGTTTTTTTAATCTGTTTAATTGTAATAAATTTAATGACTAATAACAATACATGTATATATCGACATAACATTACAAAATGTAATAAAACAAATAACATTGAAATTTTTTTAAATACAAGACATAATAAAATTGTAGTAATAAAATTACATTGTAAGTACGTAGTTAATAAAATGTAGGGCGACTAGTAGAAAAATAAAAAAAGTGTATGATTTTGAATAAACTTGCCACTATCCAGAAAAGTTACTTTGATAAAGTCCTCATTAACTATTGCAATATCATTCACTGAAAATTTCAATCAATCTTTGGTGAACATCATACGGAAGTTTTAAGCTGCCATCAACTAGTCGAGATACTTTATCTTCCAAGAACTAGAATGTTGTTTTGTCAACATGGCGAGATAACGTTATTCCACCACGTCAACTTATAAAAAGGTGTATGTCAACATGGCAAGATGGATGTCGTCTCCTGAAAAGTTGTAAGCACTTTAAAGCTTCCGTAACATCGAAAGCTTTCAAAGCAACATTAGCTCAAATGTTAGAAAACAGAAATTTGTCATAAATAAAATGTCAATAGTCTTCATGAAATGTAACCAAAATGTATAAAAGTGAAGTTCTAATTTGTACATTAATTGGTCAACATTTTAGATGGAAATTCAGGCTTCAACATTTTCTTATAAGTTCCATTTTAAAATTTTGTCTAAATTGCACTTGGGTCTATTTGAGAAGTCTAATGTTTACTGGACTAATGGTAATGAATTACCATATTGTCTTACACTACATAGGGTCAGATGCATAAAAGAAGCAAATGCTGGAAAGCAATTGCTTCAAACACAAGCAATTACTAGCCAAGCAAAAGATCATGCACGCCTTTGCAATTGCTTTATTTTGTATGCATAACCCTTGTGCTAAATCCCTTTTCTTGCCTTCAGAAAGCAACTGCTGGCGGTTTGAATAATGACTTCAAGCTTAGACGTGGTGCCAAAATTTTCCTTCGACTCGTTTCTAATGAATAAATTTATATAGTTTGCATCCAGTTTGTACTTACTAGGAAGAATACATTTTAATGTAGACTACTGTACACCTTGGAGTTCTCTCTCAGGTGCATAAACATGATTATAAAATGTGATCGCCCTGATCAAGCAAACGCTCAAGCTGCTTAAACAGCAAAGCACAAGCTAAATGTTTGTTTATGCATAAGCATTTTAGCAATGGTCAAGTAAATGCTACCAGGTAATTTGCGAATGCTTGAGCTTACTAACAAAAGCAATTTCTCATTTTTATGCATACGGAATCAAGCAAAAGCCTAGCAAAAGTAGTTGCTACTTTTTATGCATCTGACCCAGTGTAATGTGCTAACAAGTATGGACTAAATGGCAGTTAGTGAAATAAGACATGAGTATATCTCCCGATGGTGAACTGTAAATGACCTTCTGTAATACATGGACTAATTGGGGGTTAGCCAGACTGGATTAGTAAAAAGCAAACATTGGATCAAATTTATTCATATCTACTAATGGTGAGCTGTAATTAAGTGACTTCCCATAATTCATGTTGGCTTTGAGAAATGAGTGCAAGACACCAAGGCCCATATTCTGAACTCGGGTTTGAATTAAACCCTGGTTTAAAGTTGTTCTTTAACTATGGAGAGCCAATTGAAGCACAAATCCCTAACACATTCAATTTATTAACTCATACGACACCCAAATTGTTCATAGTTTTCTGGGAATGATAACTGAAGTATTTTTCTTCATTATGAAAGCAAAAGGAAACAAAAAAGTAAACATAAGAAATATGCAATATTAACAGAATTTTAGAAATTTTGGCTCCCATAACTTTAGCACAGAGTTAGACTGTGGTCTAAGTTAAACCTGACTTCAGAATATGGGCCCAAGAGCTTGGAACTGAATGATTTTGTTCTAGTTTTATCTGAGAGCCATGGATGCCCATCCTGCGATGAGGGTCAAGCCACCAATAGGAGCTAGTCTGTTGAGAGCAGTGGATCCGGTCAGGGCAGAAAAGTAGCAAGTCCCGGAGAACAACACCATTCCAAGTGTCAGGAGGCTGCCAGACTATAGATAGAGATTATAAATGAGAAATTCTAAATTAAAAATTGTAAATCGGAGGAACATTATAACAGTACTATGAGTAGAGGAAGTGTAATTACACAACCATTCATAATTTTAGGAAAACAAGATTCATTTCAAGAAATGTTTTATCAAGAAGACTTTTTATTATATTCCCAAAGACATCTACCCTCCTGCTACTCTCAATTCTCATTGTTCTGCTATTAGATTTTCATTATTCAGACAATCGCAATATGAAGACTATTATCTTCTCTGTTGGTGAGGTTAGATTTGCTATTCTTGCAGGCTCCACTCATAGTGTCAAGTAAATGGCAATAGACTAAAGTGTTTTGATGGATATTTCTATCTTAGGATTATTGTTGCTGCAAAGCCCATGTCAATAGCATCATTTTTTAAAATGAACTTTGTATCATACCAAAATAAAGAATTGAAAAGGAAAAAAAAGTTAGGTTCCCAACTGTATTTAAATCTACTGCTGAAATTTGAAAAATGGGATAAGGAAATGTGGATTTTTCAGGGCTCTTTACTTATTCTTCCAAAGCTATTTTGAGCATTTCGGAAGTGATTTTATGCGATAATGAATTAAAGCCTTGAAATTAAATAGGCCTAATCATGAAGGCTTTGATATGATAAGTTCAATCTCTTACCAGACTGGGGTGATTGGTAAACTGAACTCCCAAGAGAGCTAAGGTGTGCAAAAAATGGTATCTGTTTCCAGTCTCAAATGTCTGAAAATATACAAGGAGATAAACAAATATGGTGTCAACACAAGGTAACGCATTATAAGGAAAATATTGATTCACTGGGCCTCACAAAATAATCTGTATTACCTAAAGTAGATTTAGGTAGGACATGGACCCTCCCACTTCTTATTTCTTTTGGGAGAAAAAAATGTGGTGTCAGCTATTAATTGCAAATAAGTAACATTTTGAGGAACATTTTTTTCTCAGAAAACAATACTTGTTTTTTTCCATCTCTAGGAAGTTCTAATGTATGAAAATGTTATTCCAATAAAAGTTTCAAAATTTGTATTTTACTTTTTAATTAAAAGTTCATTAAAAACTGCTGCATATGAGACAACATGGTTTGCAACATTTGTACACAAATAATGGGGCAATTTGTGTACAAAGTGAATGGAGAAAAACAATGTCAAGAGAATACTCCAAAAAGTAATTTCTTTACCTTTTCTTTACTTTCTTAAGTCTGATTTGTTATAAATGCTTGATGCAAAAATGGTGGAAATGGTAAAATACTAAGAAATTACAAACAATAGAAATACATAAGAAATTCATGAAACCATGAAAAAAATGTTGAAATGGCCAATTTCCTTTTCAGTCATATCAAATAAATCTCGATAGAATATAAAAAAAGAAAGAAAAATTTCATTTCCATATTTGAAATTATTCAAATGTTAAAATCGGGAGAAAAATTGTGTACATTCTCTATGGGGACAAAATGCCCCATACTCTCTTGATTTGTTAAAGGGGATGGTCCGGGCTGAAAATACTTATATCTTAATACATAGAGTAGAATTCACAAAGCAAAATGCTGAAAATTTCATCAAAGTCAGATAATAAATAATAAAATTATTGAAGCTTAAATTTAGCAATATTTTGTGAAAAAAATTGACATGAATATTCATTAGGTGGGCTGATGATGTCACATCTCCACTTTCCATTTTCTTATGTTATTACATAAAATATTACTATTTCATACTTGTGTGAATAATATGTCGCCCTTATAATGAAATAAGTTGCAGCAATAACTATCTAATGCACTAAATCAGTTGTCAATCCAATTTTTCTAGTTCTTGGAGGAAAAAATTTGAATAAACCTAATTTCATATAATAAAATACAAAAGAACAAGTGGAGATGTGACATCATCAACAATTTTCACAAAATATTGCTAAACTTCAAAATTCAATAACTTTATTTTTCATCTGATTTTGATGAAATTTTCAGCATTTTGCTCTGTGAATTCTACTCTTTTTATTAAGCTATACACTCTTTCAGCCCGGACCATCCCTTTAATTAGAGGGTTCATGCTTTATGAAAGAAACTTGCCTTTGATCTATACTTGAGTGTTGTGACTTTTATCACTTTATAAATTGTCAAATGAAATTCTCAACTTGAAAAAATGTTTAAGAATTTGTTCTTTTTTCTGCGTCCCATACGTAATGGCATATCTTTCCTCTCTAAAAGGTCAAGGTCATATGTCACCATTTTTTGCAAGATTATTATTCTCCTAGATATCTACCATAAGGGTAATCAATATAATCAAAGTCCCTTAAACACTATTTCTCAAGTCATTACAGCCTCTGAAATGTCCAACAAACTTTAGAAGTCGATTAAAAAAAAATTCATATCTGACAGTGACAAGTGGTAGGACTATGCAACTTTCAAGTCTATATGATTTTTGAGATTGACTTACATGCTTGACATCAGGGGGTTGATTTTTCATACCTAGGTTGGAAGAATAACAAACAAGAGAAACTTCTAAGGGCAAATAATACAATACACCAGATGGTGGCCTGTACTATTTCCAGAAGTCTTCTGAGAAGAATAATACTGGCATAAATGAAGACAGGGCTCCAAACTCAGGACTCTCTTGGTGTAATAACATTTACCAACCCAACCCATCCATTTCAAAGGCATGCTTCTTTGCCTCACTTCCTCAAAATAAAAAAGGCAAATTAGCCTCCCTGCTCTTGTGGTCCCAAATATAATTTCCAAATGCCTGTATATCTAGTACCAAACTCAAAATCTTCTGAATGAAATAAGGAAACCTGATAAAAAAGACAACCCCTGCGCATATAGATTGATAAAGCTGATATTGGACGAATATGTGGTGGATTTTATTACCAAACACTTTTCATGAATTCAATCATATCAAAGTCAAACACAATATTCTCATATTTCATCAAACTTTCACCATACACAAATAATTACTGAATTTAATGATGGGAAAGACTTCCTTAGCCCCCTCCACTAATTAAAAAAAATACCTCTCTAAAACTCCCTTCTTTTGTCCTCTTTTTCTTCTTACTTCCGGTTGGAACTTGGATTCGAACCTCTCGCTGCAGAACGAGGCATCTCCAGAGTGTCGCCTTACTCACTGAGCTACAAGTAGCAGGAATTGTTGAAAGCCATGGGTTTCATAACGGTTATCAACCGATATTACGAATCGTCTGCTACCCAAGGCAAGAGTATTGAATATTTATTTTCCTGACTGAATAAACTGATTCCATAGCCAATGCCACCAGGGGAAGAAAATCACACATATTACACTCTAGATTTTGACGGAATAAAGTTTTTTGGTATGTATATATCCAAATATTCCTTCTTAAATCTCTGTTACTGTTAGATAATTTTTGATAAACCTAAGTTCTCCATATTTTTTCCCAATTTAGTAGAGGGGACATATAGAAGTCTTGCCTAAACATTTTGCTGACATAATTTATGGTTTCTATGAAATCACCAATCAGCATCTGAACTCTGGACACCAGAACAGAAGTGGGGTCGCAGCTAACTCGCAGCACGCACGACCCACTACTCACTAGTTAGAAATCCACTGCCAACAGGGTTCATGGTGCGATGTTTTTAGTATACATTAGGTATGTGACAAAAAAAATGAAAGTCCTCAAATCTCAATGAATTTGGTATCATTTGAAAGCCCTTAAAAAGACCTTTCAAATGATACAAAGAACTCAAATTTTCATCAAGAAATTATAAAGTTATTCCAGTTTAAGTCGCGCATATTTATCCAAATTTGTGGTCATTGTCTTAATGTAAAGTCAATGGAGTGCATAACCGATTTTTGTGACCATTTTGTGACCATTTTGAACCCAAGTCTTCAACGGGCTCTAACTTCTTTGTTTTTGAGCCCTTTGAAGTGATTTAGGTATCAATGGAAAGGTGAAAGAAAACTCAATTGATGTGTAATCATTTCACTTGGTAATTTTTCTTCTTATTATGTTTAAAATAATTTCTTTTAATTAATTCTAATTAATTATGCAAATTACAATTACTCGCCTCTTTTTTTGCCAAATGAAGGTGATAATGAGAGATAATTTGTATATAATTTAGTTGGCATCAACACAGCATCATGTAGATAATTTCCTAAATGAATTTGTTTAAAGTATTGTTTTTGTAATTTCTAATGTATTTCTTTGTTTTTCTGATATAAATTACAATTAGCTCTTTTTCAACTTTAGTATTGTGTACATGTATGTATGGGGTCTTTTTTTTTACAAATGAAAAATATCATTCCTTTTGTACATGTACTTTGTATGGTATAAAAATACAAGTGTGCTTTTCTGATGTATTTGATTGTTTCACCAATTCTTTATGTATTTTATTGTTTCAACAATTTGTTTATAGATGGATTATGTAGCTTTCATTTTGGAGACCGTGGGCATTCGATTCCATTTTTTTTTAGGAAGGATGAGCAGCAGAGTCTGAGGGTGTAAAGATGTAGCATTGCATGTAATTCAAGTATCAAGAAGGAAACATAAAAATTAAGCTTTAATATATGCATTTCTTAGATATGTATGATTACAACAAAGGCCATGTTCGAGCACTCCTTTTTTAATGAAAAATAAGTTCATATTCTAGCATGAAATCACTGCACATAAATAAAGCTCTGAACAGCAACAAAAACAGGCATCAAAGCTCCAACACTCAAAACAAGAGAACAAAAGTGACACAAAAACTTATACAAATCCCATCCCCATTTCAACTTATGAACACAACCCCCCCCCCCCCTCCTGCACCCTTCTTGAAAAAAAATAATAATTATAATAAAATAGAAAAAAAAATGAATAACATAGAAAAAAAATAGAGCCATGTGGAAGTGAAATATTTCCTCTGAGAGTGAAAAATTAAACAATTTTTTTGCATATTAATCATGGGCGGAAATTGGCCCCAAAGGTAGGGGGGCGCTGGCATCGGCGGCGAAAGCCAACAATTTTAGGGGGGACCACCAAATTATTTTGATAATCAAAAAAATACACCAAAGGTTATCAACCAAAAATTATAGGGGGACGCAGAAAACTAAATTTGACAAGCAAAAAAAAAAGAAAAAAAAAAGGTTATAAAAAAAAAATTGAGGTGGGGGGGATCGTCCCCCACCTCAAATTAAGGGGGGGTACACTTCCCCCAGCTTTCGCCGCCTATGGATGCTGGCAACTCTGACAAGTTTAAAAAAAAAAGTTTATCCCCAAACTGTTCATTTTAACCCAAAAAAGTTTGACCAAAAAAGAAAAAAAAGAAAGAAAAAAAAATGTATTATTGTTACATGTCCCCCTATTATTTTGGGTAGGGGGACGTGTCCCCCTGGGATTTCCACCCATGAATTTAATTTTAGAAAAGTCAACATTGATATTCCACTGTCAAAAGCAAATCCAGTTTCCAAATGAAACGATAATCAACCACCTAGACTCTTTGACTTGAGTCACATAACCTTGGGATGATAAAATCTTTCTGTGACAAATGTATGTATTAAAATCAATATCAGAATAATTATCTACGGTATAATGACAGAGATTTCCCAAAAAAGGCACAACATAATCATCAAGTAAGCAATTGACGATCTAGTTCAATCCAGCATGAACGACTCACTATCGACCGCTCCCATCACCCTGCCAACCGCAGGCGCATCGGGCAGCTCGACTGCCGAGACCGGCTGTGACAAGGGTAGCATCACCCTGCCAACCGCAGGCGCATCGGGCAGCTCGACTGCCGAGAGACCGGCTGTGACAAGGGTAGCTGGCATCTCTTATATCTGGACTGCGCAACGTCAGAATCACGTAAGTTTGGATTTTTTGATAATTCAAATATATTTCCAGTCAAATTGTATACCTAATCGGATTCTTGTTTTACTTACCATAAAAAAATTTCGAACATTTACGCGTCCAAAAATTTGATGAACTTTCAAGCTCCGATATCCACACTTAACAGGCGAGTTTCCACATTGAAACTTATATGTACAGAAAGAGCACATCTTCAGCTGTCTGTTAAAAGGCACGAGATTGCACCTACTATGTGCGCATGCGCTTTAAACCCCATTTTCAATGAGCCTCCCAGACAGAGGCGATGCCACTCGCAGCAAAACCCGCGCGAAAACCGTGCCACCAAAACCAGCGCTCGCGATGCCCCGTATTCGCACATAGCTAGTATACATAAACCTTGCGATGCGTGTGAGTGAGAGGTTAGTAATAAACTAAAAGAATACAACCTCGCAGTTGCACAAAAAAACAAGGTCAAGACTCAAGTGAAGGTCAAGGAACCACGTTTGGCAGTGGATTTCTAACTAAGTAATGTAAACAGTAATGGGCCTCACGTCACCACGACACGTGACGTGCTGCGAAGCCACTTTTGGCATCCACAACACACGGCTTATATGGCTTGATTTTTCTGTGCGTGGCGGCATGTATGAGTCCTTGTCTTGATTAGAGTGGTCTATTATTATTACAAATTACAAGCAAGCACTAATGAACAAGAAGAAAACAACTAACAAAAATTAAGGTACGTGGGACTGATCTCATCTCATGAGTGAACGCAGCACAACAGAAAAGTAAATGGAAGGAGGCACATACCATGAGCTCCATATGCCCCGAGAGCAACAGCTAGAGCGCCGGAAATCCCAGCAATTCTCACAAAGAGTTCACTGGACTGAGCGATGACAGGCATTTTAAAGTATTTTTTTTGTTCTCGTTGACACTGTGTTGACTTGAAGCGGTCTACCAGCTGAGTTGAAGTTGTAGCAGAAGTCCATAAACCGAACAGTAGGTGGCGCAATAGCTGCATAATTGGTACGAAGTTCAAACTTCAACTCGAAGTTCAAGTTCGAATTCATTCGATTTCTCGTCTAACTAAGTATGGCTACAAGTTCCGGAGGTGCACAGAAGGACAATAAGTTTCAGTTTAGGGAGCTGGATAGGATATGTGCGTCTTTAAAGAACAGTGAGGTGCAAGATTTGCTGATGAAATGGTAAGGATATCCTCGTCTTTCTCGGGCGAATATAAACTGCTAGTGCTAGCACTACAGCGAGCCGGCCTGCGCCGCACAGCCCGCACTCCCCCGAGCCTAGCCTCCTGCCGGGCAGCACCTAGCCAGGCAGGTAACCCAGGCCAGGGAGCTCCCTGGGTTACTACTTGCCAGGAGGCTCCTGCTCCTGTCCTAGCTAGCCGCCCCGCCTCCCCAAATAGTCTTGGGTGGTATTCTGAATCTCTCTGAATTGGTATTCTGAGAACAATTTTATCTTCATTCATTGTCATTTTATCTCTGTAAGACACACGTACTTTTTAATCAATATCCAATTAGAAACGCGCTTCTCTCTCGTGTGTCGTGTCACTCTACCAATTGAAATCCATTCTGCCAGGAGGTGTGGCAAAGGGGTGATATTGCGTCAATTTATTGACTTCAAATACGCTTGCACTATACGCTTGCGTGTCTTTACAGAGATTTCTTTTTAACAAAAAGGACAATACTCTCATCTTTTTTCGAAGTCTATATCGCATCTTTTCAAGCATCATTTCAAAGACAATATTATTAGTCAAGACAACTAGACAAGTCTTACATGTCTTATGAAATACTTTCTGATTGTACAGGAATAACATTAAGGTGTTATTCTCAATAAATATATAATTTTTCTTCATTTTCATGTAAACATTTGGGGTTAATTCACCTAGAAATATTGGTGAAATCAACGTCGCGGAGATAAAATCCCTACCCTCTTTTAATTTTATGTCATTTTTTTCTTCAAAGTAACTTGGTAACAAGCACATCCGCGTTGCAATACCCAGATACGCGATGAGTATGTCTATGCAGGCACTGTTCTGTTGCGTATTATCTATACATACGCAAGTTAAAATGTATACGCAAGATAAAATTGTAAATTTTATCTGAGAGATAAAAAGTCATCTCAGAATACCAATTTCATTTTAAGAGATAAAATGAAATATTTCAAAGATAAAATGACCTCAGAATACCACCCCTTGACTTTAAAGAGTGTTTTAAAATTTTCAGAAAAAATAGGCATTATCATGGTCCAAGGCCATGGTAATTTTGGACAATTGATATCGATTGATATACCTAACGACGTTACATTAAAGTAAATCTTTAAAAATAAAATGATTTTCTGTCCAAGAATTCACACGTGTTACTGTTATGTATGGGACATTTCAGAGGCTTTAATGACCCTTAAAAACAGTGACTGTTGAATGACTATGACCCTCATGATGCAAAGTAGACTCAGTCTGGGAGAAGAATAATCATACAAAAAATGGTGACATATGACCTTGTCTTGACCTCAGTTTTAGAGAGAAAAGATGTGCTGTTAGTCGTACCTATGGCTATGGGACACACATAAAAAAGACAATTTTCAAAACATTTTTTCAAGTTTAGAATTCTCTGCTCTGGAAGTATTTCATTTGACAACTTGTAACTTACTTAGTGTGACAGAAGTCACAAGGCTCTAACTCTAAGGCAAGTTTCATGTCATAAGCCAAACCCCTCTAATTAAACAAATTAATAGCATGTCACGTATGGGTCATTTTGCTTTACATTTTGTCCTCATTCATAGAGAACGCACACAAGTGCACTCTTCCCCATAATTTCAAAAATTAAAATAATTCAATATAGGTCTATGGAAATAACAAAAGTTTTTTTTTTCTTTTAAAATGTTCTATTGAGACATATTTAATATGAATGAAAAGAAAAATAGCCATTTCAACAATTTTGTTTTCTTGTTTTTCATGTTTTCATGCATTTCTATTGTTTCAATTTTTTTTCTTCATATTTTTCAATTTTCACATTATTTTCTTCGCTTTGAATGTTTTCATTAATCAGTATTTATAACAAATCAGTCTTTAAAAACTAAAGAAAAGGTAATGAAGTATTATCACTTTTTAGAGCACTCTTAAAATTTGTTTTTCTCCATTCAACAAATCTCCCCATTGACATTGTGCTTATCCAGGATTTTCCAGAAAGGGGGAGGGGCACATTTTTACATGGAAAAATTTAACAACCAAAAAAGTTTTTAACCCAAAATTAAGGAGATTTTGTCCCTCCAAAAATTCAACAAGCAAAAAAGGGGGGGGGGGGGCACACTTCTGTTTCAACGCCATTTTTACATTACAAATTTCAATTTTGCTTCTGAAGGGGGGGGCACAGGCCGGCCATGCCCCCCTGGATCCGTTAGTGGTACATACCATACGTAATATTTTTTTTTATTTAACTGACTTTTTACTAAAAAGTAAACTAAATTTTTGAGACTTTTCGTGATATAACATTTTCATACTTACTAAATTAGAACTTCCCAGAGATGTAACAATACAAGTATCGTATTATGAGAAATAACTTGATAAAATATTTCAATTGGTTTTTAACTAATGTATGGGATGTATGGACAGATTTTTTTTGACAGTAAACAAGTTTATATTAAAAAAAATAAAAAGTTTTAAGAGACAGATTTCAAATTTTTATTTGTGGATGTGTGTTGAGATTGCCATTCCCCTGTGTTTTTACTAAAATCTGGAATAATAAAATTATTTCTGTTTGCCACAAATTTTCATATTATTTACTTATTTATTAATTTGATATTTATTTCATTTTTGTTATTCCAATAATTGTCAGGGGGGGGGGGTGCGAGTGCCCAACAGATTCTGTGTGTTTAGCCATAGTTTCAATAGGGATGAAATTGTTTAGTCACAAAGATTTCTTTGTAATTTTCAGGGGAATGAAGGGTCGGATGTTTGTGCAGTATTTCAGCTATGACCAATTATTTCAAGCTTATCAGAAGGATGACTTTATTTTGGTAAGTACAGACTACTCTAACTCTTAACTCTCTAAACTAAATTAGCATCTCTAAGTCACTTTTTTCTTAAAAGTGTAGAAGTAAAAAAGAAAATAAAATAGATAAAAAACATCATCCCCCTATCTAGATGAAGATCCAAGATTTACCAGAGGGGCCTACTTCTTCAAAAAAGTAAAATAGGATAAGAGTCGACATAAAGTTTTTACTACTCATGGAGAGCATTTTCCTGTACAATAATTTCATAGCCCTCCCTCCCATCTACCAATCTCTTCCTCCCGAAAATGACAAGAAAACAATTGTCCACACACAAAAATACCCAGTAGAATACAAATTTACAAATAGAGATGTGATTATGGTCTAGATCTTTTGCTCTATGTTAATACATGTTTATTTCTACTCATAGACCCACTAGTCATTTTGTATTTAGATGTTCAATTTTTTTTTTTACATTTATTAATTTCAGTTTCTTTTCATTTTTTAATTTCATTTTTCATTCATAAGTCATGGAGAATTCCTGAAATATTTATAATGGGCCATTATTGTATTTAGATATTTTTGTTGAGGTACAGACTATGGTATTACGACCAGCGAAGGAGTAAAAAAGTGATCTTTATGAGCGGATAGTCTTCATGGACAGTTTCCAAGGAAAACAAGCTATGCTCGTGCTCCGTTATAGTCAATATTCCTGTAACTGATTTGCTAAAAAGATAGGCTAAGACTGTTTTTACATAGAATTTTAATATATCATATTACATGTACAAACATTAAAAGCAAAGTAGCATATAAAGTTGGTTTTGTTTTTAATATCATTCATTTACACTAGGATTTCTTCAAAGACCCCATTGTCATGGCAACCCTAGGTACACTATCAGACAGTGGATCTTGGGGTCCTCCTGGTGAGTATTCATTTTTTAATTTCATATTCTCGACACTGTTTTGAATGTCAAAAGTTTATTTTTTAAGAAAGAAGCATGATCAACCAACGTGGTCACTGTTACTTTTCACCAAAGAAAATTCAGGTATTTTGGTGCAAATGTTTTTGTGCAAGTGATCCCATGGTGGCCTTATCTTATGATATGAGTTTGATTTCAGGTCTAGGCCATATTTCATTATTTGTTATGATCTATATTTTGTAAATTTGAATTTTGATACAGTTAGGATTGATGGTCAGTCTATTGAACCGAATTGACATGAAACAGAAACCGTACTTGGCTAATGGAAGTTTTGCAGTTGATCACTACATTGTGATATCGTAGCAACCGTACCTTGGCAAGGGAGGGATCACATTCTGTGTGCAGTTCAGTTGAGGCAAATAGTTTGGGTACCAAATAGTGTTTCCATTGACTATGAACTGGTAATTTTCATACGCATATTACATGTACACCCTATTGAATGGTAGCATGGCCGTACAATGAAATTTTTGCGGGGGGGGGGGCAAGACACTTATAATTTTTTTAAAAGCAAAAAACAAGGGAGAGAAGTGGCCGAGCGCTTTTGTATATTGAAACCATTTTTTAGGGGGGGGGGGGGCAACTGCCTTACACTGCTTTACACCCCCTTCCCCCTGTGTGTATGTTCATGAATGTTAGTTTTTTTTCTCATTTTTCATTTTGAATTGTCATTATCAGTGTTAAAGGGCAATGAAACCTTTGGAACAAATAGGCTTGTGTAGAAACAGAAAAATCAAAGAATAAGAATAAAGAAAGTTTGAGAAAAATCGGACAAATAGTGAGAAAGTTATGAGCATTTGAATATTGCAATCACTAATGCTATGGAGATCCTCACATTGGCAATGCGACAAGGATGTGTGATGTCACTGATGAACAACTTTCCCTTTGGTGGACTGTAAAATACCCTCAAAATTTCTCTTTTTGCTTTTTCTTATGATGAAACAAACTCTTTATCCATGATGTATTCTTAAAAAATATGTATTACATGCCCTCATCATGTAGACAGAACACATGATTTATGGATAGATGTGATAAAAGAGGCAATTCTAGTGAAATATATACTTAAGTAATGGGGAGAGTTGTTCACAAGTGACATCACACATCTTTGTCGCATTGCCAATTTGCTATCTCCATAGCATTAGTGACCGCAATATTCAAATGCTCATAACTTTCTCATTATTTGTCCGATTTTTCTCAAACTTTCGTTGATCTGTTTCTTTGATTTTTCTGTTTTCACACGAGTTATCTTGTTCCAATGGTTTCATTCTCCTTTAAAATTGAATGTTTTTATTTTTTTGTAGGGGCTGCTTGAAGTCCAATTAAAAATTAAACATATTATGAACGATAGACATAGAAATAATCTGAGGGTGGATTTTTTTTTCATTAATGGTGTCTATTTAATTAGTATTGCAGGATAATTGCCTGAAGTCCCTGCTTGTTTTTCACTGGTCTTCATGCTTTGTTAACATACTGCAGGATTCGCAGCAGAGAAGGTGGAGGTTGTGCAAGTTCCTTGTTCTGTGACCTCGATGACCTTCTTTGATCGTCTAGAGGGGGAGGAGCTTGTGAGAGAAGGTGGCCGCATCGTCAAGTGCTTTGATGAGTTTTACGAGGATTTCACGATATCGGATGAAGTCAGAAAGGTGTGTGGGTGTTGGGTTTGGGGATGATTCTAAAAGAGGGTCAGATACATGTAGTTTGGCTCCCAATCGATTCAAAAGTGCAAAAATAAAAAAGCTTGAATATCGAAATTGCTAGGAGTTCATATTCATCAATATCAATCTAAATGGTACAATTTTGTGGCGATCGGCAGCCGAGATCTCAGAGGGGGGGTCACAGAACAGCCAAAAAAAATACATTAAACCATCCCCAGTAAGTTTTTATAGAGATAGTAAAGTTGGAAGTTTGGGATAACTTTTAGAAGCCTACATATGGAATCAGGAGTGTTCACAGTTGGTATCTCATACTGATCAAATAAAAAAATTCTCTACATAAAGCATGTTAAAGGGATGGTCCGGGCTAAAATTATTCATGTCTAAATAAATAAAGTAAAATTCACAGAGCAAAATGGTGAATATTTCATGGAAATCGGATAACAAATAACAAAGTTATTGACATTAGAAGTATGACCATATTTTGTGAAAATAGTTATATGCACATCATCAATATTCATTAGGTGGGCTGATGATGTCATATCCCCACTTTCCCTTTTTCTAATGCTATTACATGAAATTATAATTGTTTCATTTTTTCATATATGTTTAAATGATGTGCCTCCATTAAGATGAAATAAGTTGTGTCAATAAATATCTAATAAACATGAAAGAAAAAGTGGGGATATGACATCATCAGCCCACCTAATGAATATTCATGAAGACATGCCCAGAACTGTTTCACTGGAATAATGCAAATCTTAAAAATTAAATAACTTCGTTATTTGTTATCCAATTTCCATGAAATTTTCAGCATTTTGCTCTGTGAATTTTACTTTATTTATTTAGATATGAATAATTTTAGCCCGGACCATCCCTTTAACATGCTTTATGCAGGGAATTTTTTTATTTGATCAGGATGAGATACCAACTGTGAACACTCCTGATTCCATAAGTAGGCTTCTAAAAGTTATCCCCAACTTCCAACTTTACTATCTCTGTAAAAACGTACTGGGGACTGTTTAATGTATTTTTTTGGCTGTTCTGTGACACCCCTCCCCCCCCGAGATCTCGGCCGCTGATCGCCGCAAAATTTGCACGCTGGTAGTGTGCGATGGAATCTACAAGGCTGTATGGTAAATTGTACCATATTTGCTTGAATTTCACCAAAAAGCATCTACATGTACATTTAGAAACCCAGAGCTATCAGGGCCCAAAATGGCAGTTTCATTAATGCACCAATCTGAATTTTTTTTCGATCCATCCCGATAAGTAGATTGGTGGGGGGCTGGAAAGGATCACGGTTGAAATCAGAAGCAGTGTAGCAACAGCATTGTGAGAATGAGGTAAGAGCGGCGGGCTTTTATTCAGATTGCCGAGAGCGGCGTGAATTTTTGAACATGTTCAAAATTTCATGCTGGCCTTCCTGATAAGAGAATGCCAATTCTGAATCATGAGGAAAGCATGAAGCTTGTAAACAGCACGGTGTGCAGTTGTCGGATGAGCGAAATCTGGTCTTTCCAGACGTCCTGACAGTGGTACTTGGACGTAATTAAGCCCTCCCTCAATTTATATCCTGCAAAGTATTTTTCGCTGACTCCAGGGGAAAGGTTCAATTACCCGCACAAATCTCTCCCCAAAGGTGGGGGGACCAGGGGCTGGAAAATTTGACAAGCAAACAACAAAAAAAAAAGGTAATCACACAAAATGCAAGGTCATATTCCCGACCAAAAAAGTATCTAGTTTTGTTTATGTATATATCTTTATTATATTAATCAAGACTCATCAAGAATTTTACACACAGTTTTGTGTATTAACCTCCACATTGCTTTCCTCTGGTGTTGTGTGAAACACCAAAGAACCCAGACTGATGGTGGCATCTGCACGTAGGCCCCAGGGTCCATTGCATAAAAGGTAGTAACTTTGCCATCTGAAATCCTTGATTATGATTGTCCGTTGAGCATCGTTACCATTGTAATTACCACTGGATGGCAAAGTTACTATATAGTAGCTTTTATGCAATGGTGCTGTCACGGCCCTGCTAAGGAACCAGTAAATAAGAGAAGGAGATCTTAGGACAAGAGATCAAATAATAGACTTTTAAGACTTTGAATTTATTTTAAGTACATTTAATTCAATTACAAACCAGTTCTTTGATGTCACATACTCAGTGAAATTCCATTATCAATAAATTAACTATATCAAATTAAACAATGAATTTCTTTTTGGCAAAATTGATCTGAAATGAAATCTAAATAAATCACCCAAACACTCACTCAATCAAGCACATTCATACAAGGGGAAAACCTGAAAAAGTTCAAGGATGGGCCCGATGTCCATGTGGCATGCCAAAACACAAAAGTCCAACGATATCGTTGCCACGCATGTGCAATGTCCTGATCCACCGACGCGACGACTCCTCGACGACTCCGTAGCGTCCCACTGGAGACAGCGCCCTCTGACGTCTACGTTGCGTGTATCGGGGAATGCTTCGACTGTCCTGACGTCATACTATCAGCAGTTTTAAACCACAAGTAAAACTCTGTTTGAAAGAATAATTCAAATTTTCATCTAGAAATCTCATTTGAAATCCGCTTTGATTTAACGAATGCCCTCTGAGCACATCCACTCGCATTCATACACAAACACACCAATCCTATCTCTGATTAGAAAAAAGGAAAATGTTGATAACAGGAATGCAATAAAATTCAATTATTCCTTTGGTCATAATAGATCATTTTTCACACTATTACATTTCCAAAAAAGCTATTTAACCATAAGCGAGACTTTCTATCATGCTTGTATAATAAGTATTAATAGATGAATGATTCAGAACCTCTAAATACACATTATCTTCTGATAAGCAATAAATAAAGATTTTAATGAACGCTTACCACCGCACGTGAGTTTTCCAAGCAAAAGAAATGTATTGGAACTGAAGTGTAGGTTTAGTTGTGTCATCTTCGACAACAGAAATTAGCAAACACTGGCTTCAAACAAGAAAACATAAACCATCTTAGCTTTCCTTAAGCTTGCTGGCAAGAACTGAAACAGAACATGTTTGAATAAACACAAGAAACGTAATGACGGGTTCCTAACCAACGCACGTAGCCTTGCCCGATCTAACGCGACGGTGTGGCTCGTGACCTTTACCCCAAACTCATTTGCGTAATTTATGTTACCACGGGCAAGCGGTCATAAAGAATAGAGTTCTACAACAGTGATCACCTATTACAACAAATCGCTCGCTGCAAAGTACTCGCTTTCACAGCTTTACTAAATTAATCAAATCTACTAGATTAATCAAATCCTTGAAAATTATTCTAGCTCCTTAAACTAAATTAGGAATATAAATCAGAAAATGTTAATTTTGAAGATCCACTTGTGACAGGGGCCCTGGTCTACATGTACATGTACATGTTGTGGTGTCAGAGCTAAATGAATGATTATTACCTAGATTACAGCATTAATGAGTAGTGCTGGGAAGTATTCCAATGTTATCAAAATTATACAATATTGAAAAAATATCAAACATTCGATATAAATGGTTTTATTAGTATCGTTAACATGATATGACCAAATTATTGTCAATTATGAAAAGTTAATAACTATTATATTGATCAAAATTACTATTTTTGTATCAATTTAATAAACCTACTCAGAACTCGTATAAAGTTGGTATGCTAAACCCCACTTTTTTTG
Organism: Lytechinus variegatus; assembly: GCF_018143015.1. Classification (NCBI taxonomy): domain Eukaryota; kingdom Metazoa; phylum Echinodermata; class Echinoidea; order Temnopleuroida; family Toxopneustidae; genus Lytechinus; species Lytechinus variegatus. The sequence continues at coordinate 30,713,525 of NC_054755.1, forward strand.
ACAAGCTCCGAAGAAGGCCTTACTTTCATTCCCCCCATTTCTCCCTTGAACTGTCTTCATGATTTTGAGACTCAACGACATACCTGTATCTGTAATATTTTGCTGGCGATAATCAACTTACATTGAAATAAAATATTCACCCGCACTGTATGAGTCAACTTTCTAAAATTCACATCCATTAAACCTTATGGAAAAGTGTCATAGCTCCCAGTGGAAAAAAGCATGCATTCAAGGAGGCTTTCTCAGTATCTGTGCTGAATTCTGCATTATTGAAGATTAAATTTGCATAAATCATGGTTGGAAACTACAGATTCAAACCACCTTTGTGAATTTGGGCCATAACATACGCATATGGCACTCATGTATTACACAGACAAAGTTAACTTCATACCTAACTATGAGCCCATTTTCATACACATGATTTTGCCAGTAAAAGAGACAGCTCAAAATGTAATAATAATTGCACATGTATTCTGGTAGTTACCAATACATACACATATCTGCATATTTCTTATTCAAAAGGAAACCATAATGTTTGTTTTAGCCTAAAATTATATCTATCTATTGGCATGCACAGGATGACATAGCTATATTATAAATTAGATTACTATTTTGTTGGTTATCAGGGTATTCGGCACAATAATGTTCATGATGATGTACATGTAGGACAGTTATAATATCAAAACTTTTCCCCTATATTAAACTAACCCTCACTACCTGTAGGTGGTAGGTGGAAAGCTCTCAATTTACATCAATCGCACACCATGTTTGCATGTTAAAAGCTCATGTTATGATGCTTTGTGAATATTTTCCTCCGAGTCTCACGCAACTTTAAAAGTCGCAGTGCCTGGGATTACGGTTCAAAAGTTACACGACATTGCATGTCAGACAACAAAATTACTCAAAAACAGTATGAATCCAATGCGAAATCTGTATGGAGCCAAAATTCATAAATCTAACATACATGTATTTCATTTTACTATTTGAAATTACTTGGTTTTATACTGTTTTATTAATTACATTTAGTGTCAATGACAAATTTCATAAAAAAACAATGAAAAACAAAATGTCGGAAAATAAAGAAGTTCATACATGCGTAGATTTGACTATGTGAAAACAGTAAATACATGTCTAGCAAATTTATGTATTATCACACTTTTTTTCATTTTTACAAATACCATAAATAGTTTGTACATACAAAATAAGCACATTTGGATGAAAAACAAATGCATTTTCGCAAATTCTTTTTAATGGAGCTAGTACTTCACAAAATACATGGCTGATAATAAAAAGAATAGAGTGTTGAGACACTCTGACAGCTAGCCTGCAAACTTCTTTGTTATCGTCTCCCCTGCATAGCAGAGCAAGACTATTTTAGGCAACAGCGTCCTCAACATTGAAAACTTAACCTACATGTAAGGTTAACTTTTTGAAATGCCATAAAGTATATGGACCTAGTTCAAGTTCAAGGTCATTTAGGCCATGTTGGAGCTACACATATTTGATGAAATGCCATAGTAAATTTGAAAGTTTAATAATAATATAGGATTTTTATAGCGCACATATCCACCTCGCTAGGTGCTCAAGGCGCTCCTATATTACCCCAACTAAGCTAGTCTACTGATTCTGGTGAACACAGCTTTTTGAGGAATTACTTCCTGTCGGTACCCATTTACCTCACCTTGGTTGAGTGCAGCAGAGTACGGATAAATTTCTTGCTGAAGGAAAACACACCATGGCTAGGATTTGAACCCACGACCCTCTGTTTGAAAGGCGAGAGTCGTCAGAACCACTTGACCATGATGCACCCATAGTTTATGGATGTAGTTCATGAAACTTGGACATAAGAAGAGTAATAAGTATCACTCAGCATCCCATGCGAGTTTCAGCTCACACGATCAAGGTCAAATGTCATTTAGGCCTTTCAGGATCAATGAACATAGTATTTTGTTATCATATGAATGGTGTTGTAAAAAATTATTAAGAATTTAATTTTTTTTTATCAGAGCAGAAGAACTAACATATCCTTTTTGAAATTAAGTACATGTATATAATAATATGTCATAAAACATGTCAAAAAATATGATAGGCCAGGAGTACACATTGACGGTGGAGCAATAGTGAAAAATCTTTTTAAGTGCCATTACACTGGACTTGATATGTAAATCACAATTTTTCAATGTTCTAAGAATAAGACTCACTTTGGACATACATGTAGATGTGTTTGGGAAGACCACAGCGACATGTAGTGAGAATGAGAGAAAGAAAAAAAAGAGAGACTGGGAGAGAGAGAAACAAGCACATACATGTTCATGTATGGAAAGGAACCCTTGAGCATGTAGAGTGCTTTGTTAGTTTTCATGGAAGACACCATGTGAGTCTGACGTTATGTTCACTAGTTCATTATGACTAAACCAGTGAACATGAATAAATTTTTCCTGGGTTTACAGTGAACCATTTGGATTAAAGATATATGCACATTTCTTAATAGATTTAATGGTCAATTCCCAATGAAAATGTAGATTTGAATCAATAGAGCAAAATCAAACATGATCACTGAATTGTCATCCAAATCGGATGTAAAATAGGAAAATTATAACATTTTTAAGTTTCACTAATTTTTCACCTAACTATGATCTGCACAACTCAGCAACATACAAATATGAGAGTTGATGATGTCCCTCACTTACTATTTCTTTTTTTTATTCCTTGAAAATACTATTTCAATTTTTGTTTGTGGAGGAGGAAAACCTTTTCATCTTCCAATGAGGAAAAAAATAAGAATGTTTCATATTATAAAATACAAAATAGTGAGTGACGTCATCAGTCCCCTCATTTGCATATTGACTAGGATGTGCTTTTACTGGGAACTCTCCTCACTTACAAATATACAAAAATAAAATTGGTATATATGGCTATGTTTACATGTACATGTATTACTTATTAAAAAAACTTATTAAAGATTTGGCTTCATGTTATATAGCAAGTCACCTTGCTTTCCAGAAAATGCTTCCAGTGTGTATCCAGGAGGTATGTACACATCCTGTACCCTGTTGCTTCTTAAGAGCATCTCTTGATCCTGTAGAGTATCTGCTCCTTGGAACACCTGTGGTTTTATGTACACATTCAAGTTGCCACTGTCCCATCTTGTGTCCTGTGTAGGTCATAGAGAGATTGGAAAACAATGTTCAGACTGTCCTTCATTCATTAATACAAGATATAAGTGTAGAATCCATGTGAGATGATCAAGGACAGAGAAAGGCATGAGCCCAGAAAGTTGACAGATTGCATGCAGTTTTTATATTTTGTTACTAGTCATTTTTGATGAATTTCATCGCTGTTGCATTATTGCATTACAATGGGTAAATTGTTCATGATGTATATATGCATGAAGATGGCTTCCTGTTTTATTGACCAGAGAAAAATATTTCCTTTTACATGTAGGCCTACTTACATATTGAGAATTGTTCTTGTGTGTGTACTTGTACATGTAACTGTACACGGTGATGATGATCCATACCACACAAAAAGCTAGAAAACTGACACAAAAGACCAGAAACGTGTTTTTCTTGATTTTCTGGATTATGACTTCTGTAAGAGAAGTGATTGTTTGTATGTTTTCCTCTGCTCTACATTTGCATGAGGTGTCATTTGCGTCCTTTTCAGGAATGGTGTTATTGACAATTGTTGGCTCAGGAACAGTTATATTGGGTTCGGTTGTCGTTGTAGAGGAAGAAAAGTTCTCTTCTATCTTCTTGAGATCAGGGAACCATAATCTCTGTGGTGACACGTACAGTGTGTCATCTACTCTTGCTTCCAAGTGGAGTATGCGATGGTCGCCGTATTCAAGATCCTGCAGTGCAAGATCAAGTGTTAGGAGCCCGCATTTTATGTTCATTAGGTGATACCCCCAATCAATGTCCAGACGACCTTGGTATAGTCCACCTGGTTTGACTATCAGGTGTTGACCTTTGGCTATTGTTATGTCATAATTGACGATGAAAAGTTTTGTTTTATTATTTATGACCTTTATCAGATCAGTCAGAGGTAACCTCATACTCTGGAATTCATGGGCAGAGATACTTCCTCCTTGGATTTCAAAATTTGTTTCATTGTTGTCCACACACTCGCAATCATCCACCCCATCGCAGTTTGATGAAAGCTCTACCCGCTGCATACAGAATCCCTCTAGTGCATGCATGGAGAGCAGTGCAAGGCAAAGAATGATCTTCATTATCAAAATGGCACTGTTTTCCTTGTAGAGAGACTTTAAGGGGGCTGCAGGCATTCAGCCTATCACAATCCAGGTTGTCCAAAAGAAATGCTTGGCCTCTAGATTATATATATGTATTTCAAAACTGGCAATGGCAGTTTATCCCGTGATGGAAAGGACCAGAGAGAAAAGCTGCTGTACATCCAGGAGGTGCGTAGCAAAACTGGTGGCTCTCGATAACCATGTGTGCTTTAGCGGTACAGATATCATCTATAGAAAAAAAATTGAGATACATGTACCGGTACATGATACCGGCTGTAAAAAAAAGAGAAGGCCTGCTACATGTACGTGTAGTTCGGAAGTTCCGTTCGTGCATGCATGATGACATTTGACCTCTGATGCAGCGCGCGTTACGTGTACCGATATGCAGCCATTGATGAGATATGGGATACTACAATACGATTGTCGTATGGTGTTCAAAGTCTGTTTGAATCCTTTTGTGCCACTACCAGTTTGTTTGCAAGCTACGGTCGACTTGTTTCCAATAGAATATTCATTTTTCTTTTATGAATGGGTAAAAGAATCACTTTACTACTAGGAGAACGAGCATTCCAACTACATAAATGGCAAGAATACAAACAGGTCTGTACACAGTACAAGGTACTGCAAATGGCATATTTTGTAGAATCGATGTGTGTGTATCTCAAAGAATTATTTATATCTTTTTACTTTATGTAGTGGCAGTGCAGTGGCTCAATTTCCTCCTTTTATATTTTAGTGATCCCAGTTTTTAATTTAAATGTATCTCGGCATTCTGAAACGAGGATCTCAGTTCCCATTAAATATAGAGGGTAGAGTTTTATCTGTCTCTGTATGTTTCTCTGCATATGACTGCCTTAATCTGTCTCTGCCGACCCCTCTCTCCCTCTCCCCCTTCTCTTCCTCCTACATGTACATACATGTCTACCAGTATTTATTTCTAGACATTTTTTTAAAGCAAAACTCAAGTACATGTAACTTTGCTCCTACAGTCTGGCTGTTAATATTCATACATGAAAGTGCAACCTGATCTCAAAATGTCCCTTTTTCCTTCAATGAACACAACTTCTGCTTTGTAGTGAAGACCCATTTTCACCAATCAAGCATACATGAATTCAGATTGAATTTTTATACTCATTCATAGTACACAGGGTGTGTGGATTTTGTACTTTTGCCACCAACATTCATTACCATATGAGAGGCTTGTGTGTCTACCACTTTTCCGAAGACATACAGTATAAAATAGCACTGTCTGGCCTGTGAGTGAAATTAACAAATTGAAAGAAATATGTTACTTAACTCTGGGGGTGTTGTGGTTTAGTGGTTAGGGCTCGTCTTTCAATCTGCGAGTTAAGGTTCGATTCCTATCCATGACGTGTTTTTCTTGAGCAAGAAATTTACCCACATTGTTCTGCATCCAACCCAGGTGAGGCGAATGGATTCCCGGTAGGAGGAAATTCCTTGAATGCTTGAGCGCTTACCTGTAGGTTGCTGAGCTGAAACCAGGGTAAAAATAGCAGGGCCCAGTAGGTGAACAGTTTTTATAACTGAAAAGTGGCTGCCCTGGGTGAATATTCTGTGTTTACTGGCTTTATTATTATTAACATTGACTTCCAAGTGGAGGAAAGTAGAACAAGTTCATGGACTAGGACTTTAGAGATTGAGGGTTGATGGGCAGATTTACATACATGCAAATTCATTTGAAATGAAGGTACATGTACTGTAACTTTTTAACCAAAAGTGAACATCAAATAAAAAAAAAAAATTTCAACAAATATTTCAGATGATTCTCCTTGAAGATTCTGATAATTACGAGGTCTACTCTGAGCTGGAGAGGGAGCAGTTTCTCTTCCGCCTCTTTGAGCATCTATGTCTTGGTGGATCTCTGTGCCAGTATGAGGATAGCATCACACCCTACCTGGATACCACTAAACTACTCTACAAAGATCTTGTCAGGTAAAGTCCTTGAAATTTTAATTCTTTGATTGCTTTCAAATCATGTATGGATCACATTTTCTCAGGCAGAATATAATACATGTTTGTATATCTTTTTTGTAAATATTGTATTAATATTCATATTAAACTTCCTGTTTCATTTTGTATTTTGCTTTAGTATAACGATTATTTATCATTATTAATTATTATCATTATCCTCATCCGCATCATCATTCTCTTCATTATTGTTATTGCCATTATTATTCAGGAGCTGTGGTGTAGTGGTTCTGACTCTCGCCTTGTAAACAGAGGGTCGTGTGTTCGAATCCCACCGCGGTCTGGCGTCCTTTGGCAAGGCGTTAATCCACACTTTGCCACTCTCGACCCAGGTGCTAAATGGGTACCCGGTAGGATGTGAAAGTCATTGTAGCTTGTCCAGTATTGTGTGCGCCTCACAGGCGACTGACTGGAATACTCCCCAGGGAGTGGAGGATGTGCACACATTGTGTGCGGGAATGACTGATTGAATCCGATGACCGGGGTAATAATATATCTGTAAAGCGCTTAGAAACGTCGTTCCGATGGATTAAGCGCTATATAAAAGCGGATTATTATTATTATTATTATTGTTATTATTGATTTTAATGATTATTTTTGTTATCGTCTTCATCATTTCATTCAAAGATGATGGAATGTACAGAGAGAATTGTTTTCATACATGGAAAATTAGATGCAATGGTATCTTGCATGAGATATTTCTTACTGATGTGTATTAATCTGCTTTTGCTTTATGTTCTGCTGGAGTGCCCAAGACTTGATCTTATCATACTATAGTTTATTTTTCATTACCGTGTCCAACATTTATAGCTTATGGTCAGTATTCCATTGTTTTATTTTCATTATTTTTTCCCTTTCTTCAATAGTGTCCAGAAGGATTCATCCACCAAAGAACTGAGGGTCATATCCCATGTATTCAAGGTGAAAGCATGGGTAAGATCTGCTTCAACTTTGAATTAAATCTTGTGATTAACTGCATGGCTGTGTACATTAATGTAAATACTACCATGACAAGTTTGGTATCAAATGAGAGAGCGTATCTTTCACATGATTGGGATACCACTGGGATTAATATATATTTCAGGGGGAATTTTCTTTGAAGAAAACAGTAATATTTGTGCCAAATGTATTCTTTTATTATTTTTTTTCAAATGATTTATATTACATTTCCTATCATGATATGTCACCACTGAACAAAAAATTTTAATCTGAAATGCTTGTGTTGAGAAGTAACTAGCACAAACATGAAATGTTTTTGTTAAGCTATTATTTTTGATTTGTCTAAAAAAAATTGGGGAAAAAATGGCACTTCAATATTTTTCAGCTCCTGGTAAAAAAGCACTGTGATGAAGAGGCATGACTTACTCATTTGTTTGATATCAAATTCGTCATGATAGCACAAAGATTGTTTAACCCTAATTCTCCGGGGGAGGCATAATGGCCCCCCCCCCCCCCCCGGCCCCCCCTCAACAATTTTTGCGATATATCTGCTGCACAAAATTTTTTGACCTCGCCGCTCACTGACTTTTTACTTTCAAGTCTCGCGCAAATTTTTAGACCATATACATGTATGTGATGCCCGGGTACGCGGTTACGCCATTACGCAACATCATGTAAGTGCATGTCAGACCCAAAATTGCTCATAAACGTGATTTCATATACAAATCCAATGCAAATTGTGTATTTAGCCAAAATTCATAAATGTATCATTATTTCTACTTTTACTAATTAAACTTAATTAATTTTGCTTTGTTTATGATCAGAATTAAGTCTGGAACGATTTCCATAGAAAAAAAACAAAAAGTAAAAAATAGAAATACATAATGAATAAAAAAAAAAATAAAATACAGAAGAAATCGGTCTTGGTACCAGAATTTTTTTCATTCACAATAGTTAGGAATGCTGTAAAGAATATTTTCACAAGTAATAGCATTCCATGAATAAATTAGCATAATTAATTCATATGAAATAAAAGTATAGGAATTCAGTGAAATTTACCAATGCAACTGTGTAGATTACGTCATTCTCTACCATCATGCAAAGTTTCGTTGTGATCGCGCAATCCACGGAAGCTATAATCTTTGATAGTTGACAACCAGATAACAAATGAAATTTATGCTAAACTTAATGTATCCCAAACATAAATCTTTCATGACATGACAATGATGTCTATGCCGGTGACTACATCATTCGCCTGCGTTGATGTGCATGTCACAAGCACTGTAATGGGACATTCGACCAAGCCAGATCGCCCTATGTGTGATTACTGGTAGTGTATGCATTAGGTCAACTTCTTAAAAATGTCTGATAAATCTTGATTGTTCTAGCTATTCGATTGTTATAACCCTGGTGAACAATCAAACAGCAAACAGGGTATTCGTCCCAGGCCTAGTCATATCTCCTGTATCCAAGGTGAAAGCATGGGTTAAGGTCCTATCTTGTGATTAACTGCTATCATTGTAGAACAGTGAAATTTGTCCATAAAGACCATACTGTACAAGTGAGACAATCAAATTAGTCTGTAATCTTTATAGAAAGCTTTAATCCAATGGTTCAAGGGCAGGAGACCTTCTATGCAGGTGGTAGCTAAAGCAGATTTGACTTTACTTGGTATACATGTAAGGCTGCAAAGCAAAGCATTTCTAACGTTATAGAAAATGTGATATTTTTTCAAGATAATAAAAGATCGACACTGTATTAACCCTAAACAGGCTGGGGGGGACCACGCCACTCGCAGCGTTTATACTTTTGAGTCTCGTGCATCTTTTGAGACCAAACTTACCACGCCCAGGTACGCAGTTTAAAAATTACGCAATATTTCGTAAGTGCATGTCAGACAAAAAATTCTTCCAAAACGTGATTTTGTGTACGAAGTCAATGCAAATTGAGTTTTCTCATCTTCTTTGATTTTACCATAATTATGCTTCAAAAAGGTTGTGCAATAAATATTGTGAAAAAAAACAGAAAAACAAAAGGTTGAAAAAGCCAAAAAATACATAAGAAATTCATAAAACAATATGAAATTGTTTTCCAAATCGAAGTTTTTTTCAATTGTGATTGTTAAGAATGCTACAAAGAATATTTTTACAAAAAATTAGCATTCTAGGAGCTTTATTAGCATAATTAAGTCATATAAAATAAAATCTCATTATTTTGGAAAATTTTACTATACAGCCTTATAGATTACATTGCACACAACCAGCATGCAAATTTTTGCGGTGCTCGAGTGATTGGCGGCCGAGATTTTACCATACAGCCTTATAGATTTCATGTACATTGCACACTACCAGCATGCAAATTTTTGCGGCGCTCGAGTGATCGGCAGCCGAGATCACCCCCCCCCCCCCCCCCCCGGCCACAGAACAGCCAAAAAAGCCCGGCCTAGGGTTTGGGTTAAACAGGGTTAAAGAGCCGCCGTTTGGTACCTGGGCGAAAATGATTATAAACTTGCCGCTTGGTCACCGAGCAGACTAATTTTCGGGTTTGTGACCTTAGCCTATTATCGAACAGGTAATAATTTTTGTAATGAATGGGTCGCACTCATGCTTCATGAGAAAAGGTTCTTAATCCTTCAATTGTTTTTTTCTTTGGTTTCCATTTTATTTGTATTTTTTCGTAGGATAAAGACAATTACCAGTTTTACCCTTGTGACCAAGATCATCGGCAGACCTTTGCATACTTCATCGTAGATCCCCTGAAAAGACATGTCGGTGTTCTCTACCATCGCTTTGGGAGTGGTGTCTTCACATAACCCCAGCCAGCATATGTTCTCCAGCATTGAACTTTATGAAAGTGTGAACAGTTTTTGCAGATTCGTCGTCCATTTGGAAGCGCATAGAGAGGTTATTCATAATGTGTTATGGGCATACAAGAACTGTCTGTTATTATTATTTCCTATATAGAGTTGCTTACATAGATGTACACATTGTCCATCATTGGTGGGGGAGTGGTGTCTTATTACACGCAATTTGGTTGGAAAAGACCATTGGCAGACCTTTACATACTTTGAGAAGACAAGTCAGTGTTCTCCACCATCTCTTTGGGAGCGGTGTCTTTACATAACACCCTGCATATGATTGCCTGTATGGTATCGTGGCTCATTCCCTTTTAGCAGATGCTGACGTGCATCAACCATCTTAGTTAACAGAGCGTCCACCTCACAAAGGGAAGTTTGGAAGTTCTAGCCCCTGCCGAGTCAGACCAGAAGATGTTAAAAGATGAGAGTTGCTACCTCCCTGTCTGGTGTAATGATTCAAGGGATAGATAAAATTTGATCTGGCAATGCTCAGCGACTGCTGGGTTCACGATCAATTGGGCAAAATTAATTTTTTAAGATTTCTATTTCTGATTTCTATTTCAAACAATATAAATTATTATTATTACCTGTATGGATAATCCATCATTGGTTGAAGAGTGGCGTCTTATCACCCGAAATTGGATGGAAAAGACATTAGATAGTAGGCCTACTACACAACAAATTAGATGCATCCGAGAATGAATCAAAAAGGGTAGGCCAGGCTTCGCGATCTGATATGAAACTTGGAGGCTGTTCTCACTACGTTCCTAAAACTAGTTTACTGGAAACTAGTTTAGTGGAAACTAGTTTAACGCGTAGTGAGAACGGTCAAAGCGGTCTTGGAAGCGATCTTCCAAACCAGTTTGGAAAACCACCTCGCGATGTAGTTTTCAAGATCGCTTTGCCTCGTTAAACTGGTTTTAGCATAAGTGAGGACACAACCGTTTTTCCGGAAGCGATCTTCGCACATTTAAGCGCGCTACTCCACACGACAGGTGTAGAATGCCTATGCTGCAGTTTCGAATTTCGCACGAAACGTGTCACCCCACTGAGAGCGTTTCCATAGCAACAAGAGCGCTTTATGTGAAGTGATTTTGAAAACCACTTTCGTGTGATCAAGTGGGAACGCTAGCAAAGCGATCTTCCAAAGTGGTTTCCTGAATCGGTTTCCAGTAAACTAGTTTTAGAAAGCGTAATGAGAACGGCCTCTTGGTAAATCATGTAACATTCTTTGTATCCCTTCATATGTAATCAACAAAATTGAAAGGCTTAGATAGACCATCGCAAAAATAATTGCAATTCCATATCTAGAATTGATCTAAACCTGATCTGTTGTTGTGTACAGTTGATTTAATAGGATACCAATACATGCATACATATGTTGCAGTCTGTCTCTACCATCAGTGATGTTATGTTTATCTTCAATGCAGTCTAGATTCTGAAATGTGCATTCTCAAAGCAAATAAACATTGTCATGAGCAGAAAAATATTGCGGGAAAATCCAATTTTCGACATGGGTGCACTCTCTTGGGTGATAAATCTCACAGAAGATAAGATTACATTTTCGGCTTTGGTATTTGCATCTTCTAAATTTTACCAATTATTTGGGAAATATTATCTTTTGTAAGAAAGAGCAATTCACAAGTGCTGCATATTATCAGTTACTTCAACTGGTTCATTTCCTCTCAATGAGAGTGTACTCAACTATTGATTTGAAAACAGAAACTTATTTTAGTTACACCAGGACACAAGGAAACAGACTCAAACCAGCCAATATTCACAAGGTGTGCGTAATCCACTTTCTTGTATTTTTAGGTGCACTATTAATTGTGCGCACAGACCACTATCACATGTATATAATTGGATCATAGTGGGGCAATACTTCTTTTGAGAATTGGGACTGTGTTTGGTAACTAGTTTCTAAATAGTGCATGTTCCCCTGCATTTAATAAGTTGCATTTTATTATAATCTTGAACCGTCCTTGAATTTCACACCTTGATCATGCATAATTGGATATTCCTTCCAAATATTGTAGAAAGGAAGTTATGTTCACTTCTTTTCTTACATGCATTTTGTAAAATGTAATTATTATTGAAATGTTATTGGTGTGTGTGTGTGTGTGAACTGAATATCTATGTAAATAGTGTATACATGACTTTCCATGTTCAATTAAATTTGTGCTTTCATTGTATCTACAGTATACCTTATGTGTTTGCTTGGCTTTAAAGGGAGCTTAGAATAATTATATATAAATAGAGTAAAATTCACTTAGCAAAATGCTGAAAATTTCATCAAAATCAGATGACAAATAACGAAGTTATTTAATTTTCAAGTTTATCAATATTTTGTGAAAACAGTTATATGCACATCATCATGAATATTCATTAAACTGGGCTGATGATGTCACATCCCCTCTTTAATTTTTCTTATGTTATTACATGAAATCATATATATTTCAATTTTTCATACGTGTGTCAATGATGTATCTCCATTATGATGACATAAGTTGCGGCAATGAATAACTAATGCACTTAATCAGTTGTCAATCCAATTGTTTTTACTTAAATCTTGGTGGAAAAATTTGAATAAACTTAATTATATATAATAAAATACAAAAGAACAAGTGGGGATATGACATCATCAGCCCACCTGTTAAATATTCATAAGGCATGCCTAGAACTATTTACTGGAATAATGCAAATCAAAGAGTCAATAACAATTACAGGGGCCTGTGTCATAAAACTTAAAATAGAATAACAATTTGGCAGTAACAGTTCAAAGCTACTGAAATCATTCAATATGATTGGCTGATAGTAGGTTTGTTAAAGAAATTGTGGATTTGTGTAGTAGGTTTGTTAAAGAAATTGTGGATTTGTTATTATAGCAAAGCTTTATGAAAAAGGGCAGAGTTCCCTCAGGTAGACAGACACTCAGGAATCCAGAGAGCAAGCTCATGACGGCACAGTCACATCTGTGAAACCGACCCCAGACCGACCAAATCTATCACATTATTTCCAATGACATAATACCATTGGTCAGTTTGGAGTTGGTTTCACAGCTAGTGTTGACTATGGCATAAAAATCAGAATGGGTGTGATGGGACATTTTTAGAGTGATGGAATGAGAGAGATGGGAAGTGGAGGAGAGTTAAAAACCGTGATCCCTTTTAACCCTTTCTACGCATACTTTGCACAAATGCACACTCGGTGCCTCGCGAACTTCACATTTTACGCTCAAACAATGCATGGTTTCCCCTCCCTGAAAATATTTCAGCACAGGGGTTCATGGCCCAGTGCGCAGTGCATCTACCTTATGCATACAAGTCTTGCAATTTTACATATTTTTACAATTGAATAAAAAAAAGGTTCGATAGTCTTTTCCCTTCAAGTTTGTATTAGACAATCACCAAATCATTATGATACATGAATTAGAAAAGCAGGATTCAAATAAAATATTGAAAGAAAAATGTTGTCCTCTCTGATTTGAAATGGCATGCAAAGAGCTAAGAGGCAATTGCCCTCCCCCCCAAAAAAGACCTTCAATTGAGAAAAGAATTCTAAGAGTGATGAAATCAATTTTATATTCAATCTGAAGTAAAGCATTTTGGAAAATACATGAACCCTTAACGACAGATGGAGGGAGAGGGGGGGGGATGATGGCTCCCTCTCTACGATTGTTATTTTTACTGATCCGCAAGCAAGAAGTATTTCCTAATAAGCAATAAATTACTGGGTACCCCTGACAAGAGATGCAAAGAGAGAGAGACAGCCAAAAAGATGAGAATATCTGCTTGGGAGGCTACTCTGCCATACTTATGCAAAAGGAAGCAAGTTACAAAAGTATAATTTGTTGTAAATGAGCAATGTGTGTTTGTCATTTACATAGGCGTCGATGCAATTCAACATCATATTTTCATCAATATCTTTCCATAGAACAATCATTTCTTCCCCAAATTTTGTCTGAACGTGTAACATACAAAGGGTGTTTCAGAAACAATAGTAACTCACGTTTGTCTTATGTGTCACTTGCTTCCTTTTGCCAAAGTTGGGCAATAGGCTACTGTTTCCATGAAATTTTCTACTGTGACTTTCTCCTTGCAAAAATCCATGCATTAAAAACCACACATCAACCTGAACTTCATATCGAACCCTAACCTTCATTCTAATCCTTGTATCATTGAGAAACCAAAAACCCTATCACAACTATACCAGAGGGGCAATTGTTGCACAAGCAAATGTCACAGTACTGAAAAAAAAGACTTGCATTGAGCAGAATGGAAGTGATAATAGTAACCACATTTCAGATTTACCTGGCACCTGTCTTACAATTTTTGAAATCAATTTTGGATCAAACTCAACTTTTTGAGTTTGGAATGGTCCTGCTGTTTTGTAAACCTACATGAATGGAAACATACTTTTGTTCTAAGCACTACTCCATGTTCAACAAGAATGAGAAATTATATTCAGAGAAAGCAAAAAAAAAGACAAACAGAAATTAGCTTCAGTTGGCCTTTAGAATTCTTTTTTTTTTGTCTTTCTCAGTATATTCTATGATATTTAATCTGTATAAATCTTATAATGGAATTGTATTTTTGAGAACAAAAGATTAAATAAACAAAACAAAAAAGACAATTAACAATGAGAGAATGAACATAACACACAGTACAGTAATACATTTACATTACATCTTTATTATATACAACAAATCTGAAAATACCGTGTTTCACAAAGGATGGAAAATCAAACTAAGTTTGTTGCCAGCCATACTGGTGGACTATTTTAGCCCAAGATGGAAAGAGAGAACACTGATCCTTCCACGAGCTGTGAATTTCATATTCACTAATTTTGAAAGTCCAACATAAAGTGTATCTCAATTTCCATTTCTGCCTTATGGTCATTGCTGCCCATGGAATCAAGACTAAAAGTGAGAATGCAGCCCATATTCTGGACTAGGGTTCTATTTAACCTCTAAAGTTGTGGTTAAGTATGGATAGCCACGTGTAACACGTTTCTGTAAATATACAAGTTCATTCAGTTAGACCGCATGTCCCTAGTATGCTAATGAGCAAAAAGGCCAGATTCAACCAAATCATCTTGTGGCTGAATCCTCTTTGCAAAATCTAGTGATTCATGAGATCTTTTCCTCTAAGAATTTACCTGTTTTAACATCAAGTGAAATGAAATATCATTGTACATGTACCATCAGATAGAGTACATGTTATTCTTTCATATTGGTAATTTATTTTGTATACAACATTTTGATAAATAGGTGAATTTCTGGCCTGAAAATGTGCAATAAAACTGGATTTTCTTAATCTGTTTTCTTTTGCAAATTGTGCAAAACTTTTTATTTTGAGCCTCAATGATGCCTATATCACCATAAAGCCGAACTTTTGTACTTTCTAACGATGTCACTTTTGATATTTGGCACTTTTTAATCGGGTCACACTTTTCCCACCAAGGTAAAAGACGAGATTTCTGACATTTTTGAGGAGCATGATTAGCTGGATAAGGTTCACAGAACAACAGGCGCGGGGTATTTGAAGAGATTACCACATGGGGATTGTGACCTTCCCATGAACCCAGGTACTGGAGCCTTTGGAATTTGCCAGTGTGTGGTCTCTTTGGCCTATCAGTGTGCAGTACTCTTGTTTTCAAGCTGCTTTTTGTGCTTGGCCAATAAAAAGTGCGATCTTGACCTGATTAAACCAATTCTTATTTTGAAACTTATATCATTTTAAAGCATACTTATTCAGCTTTATCATGAACTTAAAATAATTTGGGCTCAAACGATAATAAAGTGTAAAAAATCACCCATTTCGTCAGTATAAAATAATTATTTTTTAGCACGTTTTGGATCAAAAGTTTCACCTACTTTCCATAATCTTTGAATAAATTCAAACACCAGACCTGAAAGAATGAATCTTCTCTTTTACAATGATACCAAAATCATGAAATTCGAAGCACAATTAGAGCAGCAATGACCGAATGAATAGAGATGTTTTGGTCTGCAACAAGCTCATTATATATGCAAAACATCTGTACTCATGAATATCACTTGGATGAAAGAAGCCACTTTTTGGGAACTGCCTACTGACTGCATTTCATCACCTCATTTGACACTAAAACCATTGATAACTTATTCAGTCAATATTAGAAAGTGACTCCCCCATTGAAGATTGAGGAGGCGCAATAGCTCAGTCGGTAGAGCGGGGGGGGGGGGGGGGGGGGGGGTCGGGGGTCGGATTCCCACTTGGTGCACCAGTGCCCTTTGGAAAAGCATTTGTCCTCATTACCAGGTCCCTCGGAAACGACCTTAAGTGGTTGGTCCTCTGGTTGCTTGCTTACAAGCATTCATGCTTTCTTAGCAATCAGGTAAAAACTACCACCATTTTACAACCATAACTGACTGGGAATAATTAGTGAAATAGTTCTCTTCATTACTTGAGCATGATAAAAGAGCCAAGTAAAGATAGGAAATATTTAATGTAAATGCAATTCATGGCTTCCATAATTTTAATGCAGAATGATACCATGGCCTAAGTTAAACTGGAGTTCAGGCCTATACATATAACAGTGAATATGTCATATGGTCCTGTTTCAAGCTTTCTTCACTGAATCATGACACCAACCGCTAAAATGTTCTTCCCCTTTATCTATTAAGAAAAAAGCTTTCTTCTGCAGTATAAGAGCTCAGAACTTCAGGCATGGCTCCATATCTGATAAATAGCTCCCTCGCCTGATACAACATGATTTTCTCATCTCTTGGCTGGCTTGGGCATTAAGAACACCTTCACAGGTTTACAAAGCTCCACGGTCCCTCTACTGCTACTCGATGATGACTCCCCTTTTGATGAAGTGGAAGGGCCCGATCCATGAAGGTCATGTGTCATGACAATACTGACCTCGACCTGACTTGGTTCTGAAGATTCAAAACAAAGGAAAAGATAGGACAAATAGAGTTCTGCGTAAATTTTACTAACATGAACCAACTCCCTTAAAAAACTAAGAATAGAATCATTCATGTGCAGTATACAAATAGGCAAGAGTGCGATGGTGCGAGATTTCGTATGAGGTGAAAGAAAGATGCTCTATTCAATGAGGAGTTAGCTAAGTTGAATGGAGCGTCTCTTACACCGAATGCAAAATCTCGCACCATTGTACAAATAAGAATATTCGCTATTTGTGTTGTACAAATATGAAAGACCCCCAGAGTTTTTCCCTGCAGTAATCTATGAAAAGGGAGCAAAAAATTGAAGACAAAAAGCAAATTCCCACAAGCGCACATGACCTTGGGCAGCATTGTGCATTTAGCCAGCATGCTTAGACGCGTATTGCACCTTCATTCTACTGAGCGAGATTAATTAAATTGTAAATGGTACTTTTTCGATGGTACGTCTTTTGTGCAACGGTACGAATATTTTACATTCAGCCTCCCATTTGCTCGCGTACAACAAGCCAAGTAGGCGTTGTACAATAACTTCTGAAGGAAGGGGTGGGGGCGTGTCAAATCGACAGCCCCCCTGGTCTGAAAAAGCCCAGTTACAATAGGGTGAAACTTACCTGACCACAGACCGTGCGATAGGTAGATTTCAGTCATGAAGCGATGTCTGAGGTTGCTCAGGATTCTGAAGTCGCTACTACGAGGGATGAAGAGTTGCGTCCGGGAGTCCGGGAAACGCACCTGTCAAAGAAAAAGATCCACATCGTGTAAAATGTCTTTGAAGATAGTTTATTGATATTTTAACATGTCTTTGGAGGGTATACATTAGGCCTAGGAGTAAACATTGATTGATTAAATGGTTCAAATTGCTTTTTCAGGAAATAATCGAATGGTAAAATTGACATTAGTCCCAGGCCTAGTATACATGTAATGTATGGTATGTGCTGTAGGATATGACATGTACTTACCTGGAGCATTGCAGCTACAACATCTTGCATAATGGCAATGTTCTTTGCATAAAATCAATTTCAATTTCACTTTCGATCTTTATTTCATTCATTTAATTTCAATATTCAATTCAATTTTTTAACCATCAAGTCAAAAACAATAAAAAGAAATTGACAAAAATTCATAAAATAATGGTAAGGAGACCTTGGAGAAAGCACGCTTATAAAAAAAAGGCCATCGAATAACAAAACTATACAATTATACATATAAAATACAATACAGTCAACCTCACATACACCTTAATCACTAAGCTTTTGGTACTGGAACAAAACGCTTGCTATGGCACTTGGTTATAAAGCTGAAATTTACACTCAATTATATTGATCATTATGTGCAATCAAGCATAAATATGATCAATCGCTAAGCTTTGTGATACAGACCCCAAGGCCCTGTGACACAAAGTACAATGGGGCTGATTTCTATGATTTATTGCATTGTTTATTGTGCATGATCTATGTCCAAATCAGTCCAAAAATCCATTGCTAAGCTTTGTGATACGAACCCCAGATCTTCATATCTATTTTCATGCATCAAAGGGCATTCAGTGCCATTACCAAAGAGCCTTTAGACATGACTTCAACAATTCATTAGTTGAGAGCCAGAAGGGCATTACTGCAGCTGTAACATGTTCCATTGAGAACCAGAAGGGTGCTATTGCTGTACAAAGTCAATGGAAATAGCGCCCTTCTGGTTTTCAATGGGACATATCTGATCTGCGATAACACCCTTCTGACTCTCAGGTGACAATAACTTTGTCGTTCTCACCTGAATTCTAACTCGTTCCAAGTCACGCACATTCTCCAGCTCCGCGTCCACAAACAGCCCAAGAGTGAGTCCAGCGGTGAATCGCAAAGGATTGTCGCTCCCGCCTGCAGGCTCACGGATCACCGCCGAGACACGGCTGATCGTGTTGGCGAGGCTCAAGACTGGAGCTCGGTTGTGAAGGAGAAGTGGCTGAAGGAATTTGGTGAGGATGCCGTGCCTCGCCGCTGACAGCTTCAGAACCTGAGTGAAAACGGCATGTGTGAACGAATCTGGTGTGATGGTCGCTGATGAGAAGTGTCTGCAAGAAAATTGTACAATGTTATTTTCAATTTACAGCAGAACAAAATATGTCTTGATTTTTTTTCTGAAAAAGGTACACTCCCAAAATGCAATCCAAATAGCAATAATTTCTTTCTGCTCATACAAAAACACTTAGGGGGTGTTGCAGACTAAACTTCTTGTTTCAACAAACAGATTAGCGATCAATCGCTAATTTGTAATTAACTACAAGACATGTGATAGATATAGAGACATACATGCAATTGATCGCAAGTTTCTTGCAATGCCCCATTAGTCCAAGCAGCTTCAACATAAAAAGCAAAATTTATTACAAAACATATATTGTCTTCACATTTCAGTCGAATAATCTAATCTACATGAATTACGTCAGGTTGACAAGCATGTCACAATCTTCACTTCAAAATCATTTTGGAAATGTGCTCATCAAGAACTCACTCTTGCATTGCTGATGCTCTCGTCAGGAACTTCTGTGCCAGATGACTGGACGAGCTACCACTGCTACCACTGTTGCTGCTGCTCCCCCTGAGCTGAACCACAAGTTGCAGGGCCCAGGCCCGAAGTCGGAGTTGTTGAACCATGGCAAGCTCGGACTCGCTGCAACCAACGTAAAGATGCTGAAGTCTGTAGCTTAATTCTATTACCTGTGAAGGAAATGATCAAGATTATTCACTTTGTCTAGAAATGGTCTAATTCTCATCAGATTGTCTAATATATAGCATTTACATTGTATGAGGAGCCTGATATCTAGTTTCCTATTCAAAAGCACAATATATACTACCTTTGCTGTAGCTCCAGCTGCTAAAGGCGCTTGGTCTACTATCAATTTGATCTATATGCCACTTGGTCTAAAATGCAGTTTGGTTAACTGTCATCTTAATAGTCTTATGCGCAATGCCCATATGGTATAATTTCCATTTCGTCTTTAGACTTTTTCACATTTTTTTCAAATGAAAATGAAAGAAAGCATTATCCATGCTCCCAGCAGAACTAATAACAATACCTTAAGCTAACATAGCACTTTACTACAGAGGGAAAGGGCTAATCTGAAAGAAATTGCCAGATAAATAGATAACAGATCGGTGACCTACCCTTTCTGAAGCAGCAAGAGCAGTCTCGGCGCTCTGTTGAGGGCAAAGCATGGCTGGGACGTTCCAATGATCACCGCTCAATGCCTACAAACATAAAACACAAAGTAAACATTATTCAATCTGATAGACCTAGATGGTGTATCATATAGCTGTTTGTAAGTTACGAGCAACTTTAAAAGTGACTGGTGATACCCTTCTCAAAAATTAAATCAAATTCAGTTGGAATTCGCAGTGTTTTATTTACCACAAGAATGGATCACCAGTCGTTTGTAAAGTCGCTCGTAACTTTAATACAAGCAGCTTTAGGAAACAGCCCCATGACAGACAGCTGCATTGATTTTCTTGCTTACTGGGTCATCCATGGAATGGATGGAATCAAGGCCAGCGGAGAGGCCACATTTTGCTGGCCATGGCTTGGCCTCGGCCTAAGTCAGGTGTACATAGTCGTTGGGGGAAGAATTTCCATGAAACCTTGACTGACTCCATCCCTGATCAACAGGTTACCTCGTGATGCAAAATCTGGTTATTCTCTCTATTCACATGACAATATAATACACCACAATAACATTAGCTTTAAGGTGAACTTTTTCAATGATATCTTGGAGTTCATGTACTACACAACAGAATATAAAAGACAAATCTATATTTACAAACAATTGTAAGTTTTTGTACATTGTTCAACTCTTGACATCGTAATTCCACCAGACTCATAATTTTTGTGAGGTCGCAATCAATTTTCAGCTTTACAGCTCACAGTGGCGTCTCCTTCGTTCATTAATTCCTATCTCTACAGAAGAAAAGTTTATATTACCTTTGCTAGAGTGAGTTGACAGTCGATGTACATGGAATATAACTGGGCCGTAGCTGTTATCTTGGGTTCTAACTCACTGATACGTTGTAAATCCCTGAGAAAACAAATGATAAATAATAATACAATTCAACTTAGAGAGCTCATGTATCTAAACTGCTGATGGCTCAAGGCATTGCTGTTAACACTTTTATAATATTGCAAGTAACAAAACAATAAATCAATATTTTCTCTCCAATTAGGAAGGCATAGAACAGCAAACTTAAGAAAACTTGAATAAACGAACAAATGAATATGTCACTTGTTACATCAATTCACAATTCATGTTTTTTTTTTCTCTCAAACACTTGACTTTGCCTTTCCATAGCTACATGTAATTTAATATCTCATGTCATGAGATTCTCCCATTTCTAATTCATCGTGTCGGTAGGCTACAGGAACGCCCTTAGCACCACACTCGTGTGCATTGCATCCTAAGTAGCATGCATAAGGGCAAAGCGTATGGGCGCTTCTGCACCGGTGAGGTGCGCGGAAATGTGGTGCTAAGGGCGTTCCTGCACCAACACAACAAATTGTAGAGAATATTATCATTTCCTACTCTTTCCTTCTCTCTTTCATCATTTTATATTTCTTTCCTCTTTCTTCTCTTTATGTTTTTTTTTTTCTAAATTTCTATCCTTTCTGTTCTCCTATTTTGCTTTCATCTCTTTTTTCCGCATTTACAATGTTTCACCCTCTCGTGCTCTCCTTTTCTGTCTGATAAGGTCCCTTGTCAAATGTCTGTCATGTCTTTTAGCAGAACATCCACTGTAAAGGCCATGTATGTGTATTTTTAGTTTTCCTACCGATTTATACATTATTTTAAGGGAGGCGCGATAGCTCAGTCGGTAGATCAGGGGTTTCGGATTCCGGTGACCAAGGTTCGATTCCCACTTGGTGCGCTAGTGCCCTCTGGCAAGGCATTAATCCTTGTTACCAGGTCCCTCGGATAGAACCTTACGCCATTGGTCCTGTGGTTGCTTGTTTAAAGCATTCATGCTTTCTTAGCAATCAGGTAAAAAATTCACTACCATTTACCATTTACTACCATAAAATGTGAGGGATTGGTATTGAAAATCTGTTTGCGACTTCCCTACAGGAAAGATTCAGCTCTTACTTTTGAAAAGGTGCTTTAAACCCAGCGCACACTATGCGGTGTGATTGCACTAAGATCTGATTTCAACAAATCACATCTCGGTGCAATTGAATCGCATGCCAGTGCACACATTGCAACAACTCTGCAAGGCGCTGCATCTCCATGGCACCTCCCCTTTTACGCGCATGTCGTCTGCGCTGCAGCAGCTAATGAATTGGTTGTGATGTCATCGTCTAGGACTAATCTGATTGGCTGAATGCTCAAAATCGCAGGAGAATCACAGGAAAATTTGACATGTCAAATATCTGCGATTTGGTCTGAGATCCTCCTGCAACAAATAGGATCGCAGTTGCACGTGTTGTAGGTTGGCGCACATTCTGCAATTTTGTTGCAACTGGATCTAATGCAATGCGTCGGATACTGTGCGCTGGATTTTAAAGATCCCACTCGTATTTTCTAGCCTTTCCAAACCTTAAATCCAAAGAGCACTTACTGAACAGTGAGCTGCATGATGTTGATGGCAGCCGAGTTAGACAGACTATCCAGACCTTTGAGTTTATCTAAAGTCTGTTGTAAGAAGTCTTGAGGATTGGTCTGCCTGTCAGCCATATTGTCTCCTCTGTTAGAAAGACACTGTCTCCGGGCTGGTTGAAGGTTCTAGGTAAGATCAGATAAAAAAATAAATAAATAAAATAAAATCATTATCCAGCATTCAAGTTAAAGATAAATTCCAGTTTTGGTAACGATCTCAAAATGACTTTTTACAGAATCTAATATGATTCTGTAAAATGTGTCTGTTGTATGAATAAAAAATATGTGCCAAAGGATTCTGGGAGAAATTGTGTAATTGCTGAGAAATAAGCAAAATAAGCGCAGATTCGGTCACTTCCGTCGGGTCTTTATTCCAGCAATAATAATACACTGTCCCACGTGTGCCTATCTGTGTTGGTGATCTTCAGTGTGAACGTTTTTCAGCGTAGATTTCAAGATTGAACAAAGTTCAGTTTATGTAAATGTACCAGATCTAGATCTTCGATGATATTCTGACAATTAAGCCTTCTTTTACAGACTTATTTATGAAATAAGCGTTTACTGCAACTACTGGAATTTCTCGTTAACTGTGAATGTACACACTGCTGATACTGATAAGCTGTAGAGAGATTGTAGCCGAATCTAAAAATACAGTTTCTATATTTCAGGGTCAAATGGATGACTGCTTGCATGGTTCTAATTGTTTGAACAGCATACCACAGTGGTGTGTCTGAACACCATCACCGTAATCCTCAACACCATCATCACTTGTCAACACAAATTTTAATCAGTAATAATAATAATAGTCAATTCATGTATAGTGCATAGCCCATTATGAATAACGTCTCTATGCACTTCCAAAGGACTTGGATATTATTTCTCCGTCTGTAGCTCAAGCAGCCTTCAAGCGCTCAGTGCATTTCAAGGAATAAATACCTGCCAGCTACCCATTCCCCTCACCTGGGTTGAGTGCAGCACAATGTGGATCTTCTTGCAGAAGGAAACTATGCCATGGCAGGGATTTGAACCCACAACCCTCTATTTCAAAGTCCGGAGACTAATCCACTGGGCCACAACACTCCACAGTACTAATATTACCAATGAAATGAGCACCATAATGCTATAATTTTATCACTATAATTATCAACACTCTGAACATTACAATGGAATTATTATTGCCACAATCATCACCATAATCATCATCAACATCATTAACATCATCATCATGAACTCAGAATACTATCTGTAGTGTACCTCTACTTCAGGTACAAGGTGCGGTAGGGAGTCCCTCAGATAGGTATAATGTCTGAAAGTGTACTCTGGAAACAGGGCGGACATGGTAGGGGAGTTGACTGCCGAGTTGAGGATCATAATCATCACTGCAATGTCTGGGTGAAACATTAGTCAAGGTCACAGTGGAATATGGAATCGGAAATGGTTTATTCGAATACCTATATTTTTAACCAGTTTGATTAATCTAACTGGCCAGGAAACATGCAGGTCACATATTTTTCACAGTTGTTGCTGCTAAGAAATGGAACAACCTATCTACACCCCTGGAGACGGCTGCATTTGTGGACCAGATAAAGATGCTCTTGAAGGCCTCTTTATTTTGTTAACAATCTTTTCTAGAAAAATTCTTTTAATTTTACAACATTATTTTAAATACAGTCTGTTGACTTAATTATCATGCCAGAAAAAAAAATCTGGACTTTGGGTTTAAATTTCAGGTATTTTTAAGTCAAGTGTTACTTTGCAAAGCTTTCTGAACCTCTCCCCACACAAGGCCAGGTCTTATACTTCAATAGTCTGAAGAAAAAAAAAGTAATACCATACCAAGACAGTGTATATATATATAGATATTTTTTTTACCACAAAAATTCATTTCATACACTAACTCAAGGATACAGGCCGGGTCGTCCATGTCTGGTTCTGGTGTATCAAAGTAAGGATGAGTGCCAAGGAGGTCTGGTACCAAGGCTAAGGTTAGGTCTGGGTGGGCAGTACCAAGGTTCTTCAAACAGCTGTGTTTGGAAAGAATGAATAAAGAATTCAGTTGAAAATCTTAAACTTATGTGCTACTGTCTCATTAACAACACCAAATGACGGTATGCCATTGATATTAATATGATACAGGGTCCCCACAAATTTGATAACAGAATTCCATGACGTGTCCAGGACTAAATTGCTGCTTTCCATGACTTCCTGTGACGTCCAGGGTGTTATGTAGAATTTGGGATGTCACAAACCTGGGATAAATGGAAATCATGAATACCAATTATAATAGCAGAGTATGAGAGTTGAGGGACACAACAAACTGGAATGCTGCCATAGCCAAGAGGTAAAATGCAATTCCATGACTTTTCACAAATTTTCCAAATTCCATGACTTTCCATGACCCCAAAATCTACCAGGATTTTCCAGAAATACGGTTGCTTCATTGGCTGAAAATCTAGTTGCGCAAGATATTTTGAGTTGCGTTTGATCGCAACACTTTCTGCAACGGGCCCCTGGTCTGTCTTAAGGCTTTGAGTTAGCCGATGATTTGACTTTTAAAAGGACTACTTATTCAAAGTCTACTGCATGTTCATTTAGAAAACACTTTCCTCTCTAGTAAATTGTACCAGGAAACTTACTTCCATATTGAGAGCCTATCATGGGGATACTTGTTGAGATTTCTGATGAGGAACATTAGAGCCTTGTGGAGGCAGGACTTGGTTACCATGGCAATGGATGACAGCAGCTCATGAAGAGCCTCCCTCACTTCCTTTGAGGAATCCTGTAAACAACATTAAAAAACAAATAAAATGTGGCGTAATGTACTAAATTTATGGTAGTTCTATTTGATAGAACTGTCTATATTTTACATTGACGGTTATTGCATTTTTATCTTTGTTTCATATTTTTTCATCATGTATTCCCTCTCCTTTATTTTGCTGGGAACTATCTTGCTGAGCATATATCTAGAAAATAACATTTTAATCATGCTTATTACATGAAAGAAAGGGACAGAAATTGAAAAGGAAATCTGCATTATGTAGAATAATACCATGTTTACAGTAAGAAGGAACAAATATGTGAATGTTTAAAAGTATGAGAGGCGACAAAATCTGTAAAGCACAACACAATGAAATATTAAACACTGCTATGAAAAATCGGATGTTCTAAACTCACATCAAGAACATTCAAAATAATCTCGAGCTGGTCTTCTCTTAATTTGATGTGATGGTTGATCTTTCGTAGACTGTGGATGGCGTTCAGACGGACACTCTCGATCTCATCATTGAACATGTCGACGAGGAAGTCGAGGGAGAGGATGGCGAAGGATGGCGACTGGAATGCAAGCTCACAGAGGGAGTCTAAAGCAGTGGATCTGACCTCTGATGTAAGAAAACAAAACAAGAAATCATGCATAAAATCCTGAAAATAGCAATAACAATGATAATGAATACATGTAATTGCACACACATATTTACCAATTGAAAGAAGGTACAGTATCATCAGTACCATTATCATTATCATCCTCCTCCTCATCATCATCACCATCATCATCATCACCACCACCATCACAATCACCATTATCATCATCATCACCACCATCATTACCACCCTCATCATCACTATCATCATTATCATTATCACAACCATCATCACCATCATCATCATCATCATCATCTACACCACCATCATCACCACCATCATCATCAACATCATCACCATCATCATCATCTCCATCCACCTCTTCCTCCTCCTATCATGATCATCATTTATCTCACCTAAATATTCATCTTCCAGACCATGGACGAAGGCCCCACAAGCCCCAGACGTTATCAGACTCACAGATTCAGGGTCCACATCCTCCTGCGGCTTGTCATCGGCCCATTTCTTACCAGTCGACCACTCCCCTGATGTGAACTGCTCCTTCTGTCTTTCATGCGCAGTTTTCTTTTTCTGAAAAAAGTTGTAGTACATTAATGATGGTAAATATCAATTAAAGGATTGCTCCACTTTCATTCATCAATTATTATAGAATGAGTTCGTACAGAGAAAATTTCTACTTGGTACGATATCAATCTACAATAAATCAATTTCATATCTTATCATCTTTTGATACGGTCTCAGTCGGAAACTCTTCTGAATTTCATCTTTTAATGCTCAAAACAAACTACATGATGTGCATCGTAGGACATGCAATCCAACACGAGACAGTATACTTAAAACCGTTAAGACAAGTTCAATAAAATAATGTTAAGGATACAGCCCCTTGGCCCCCTCACATAACACCTGCTTCCAAAAATTGGTGTCAGTTTCAATTACCGTCATAGCAGTACTAAACAGTTTCAATGGCAGTTATCATTGAAGGCGAGGTTACCGAAAATTGTCAATTTATGCAATAAGACCCTGGTTGACTTGACCCTTTAATATCTCACCCGGAGTCCTGACATTAATTTCTTATCCAGAGTCTGCTCCAGAAACCTGGTACTGACGGAATGCAACGAGCCCAGGAGACCCGCTGCTTCCGCTCGAACCTTGGTTGAGGAATCCGTCACCATCTCACAGATCTTGGCAAAACCATCATCAACAAGCCTCAGGGTCTCCTCCGTGGTTCCAGGAGCCACAACAGGCTCGTCAGGGTAGACCTGACTCAGGACCCAGACTAGTTTGAGTGCAACCAGTCGGACCCCTTCATGGTCATCCGTCAAGGACTTGATGGATTGCTGGTAGAGGTCTAGGTCTAGTTTCTGCCCTCGCTGGTGTAGGGAAAACTGTGGAGAGAGGTTTAATAAGAATGATCAAGTGCTGAAATGGTAGGCAAGCATGAACATATGATCTTCTTTACACTTAACCAGCAGCGCAGTACCGAGACCATTTTTAGAGTTGGGACAATATGCCTCAATAATAACAACACTAATAATAATCCGCTTTCATATGGCACATATTACATCAGAATGACATTATACAGTTACAGCAACGTGCTCATTTGATTACCATACATTCAAAGTAAAACTAACTGTACAATTCATTATCTTTGATGGCAAAGTAATCAATCATTCCTATAAGTTAATAAGCTTCTTTCAAACCATGAAATAACATCCCAACATTATTCACCATAAGCAATATCTCGAAAAGTCATTAGAAAATTCTTTCTCTGCAAAGCACTACAGAGCCAAGAACACAGTAAATGAATTGAGAATACCTGTCTAATGACAAAGATCAGCTGAGAAGCCTATGTTGAAGTTGAAGCAGGGTGCCGTTTCATAAAGCTGTTCGTAAGTTAAGAACGACTTTAAGAATGACTGGTGAATGTTTCTTATGTGCCAAACCATCACCAATGAACATACCATTTACCACAAGAAAGGATCACCAGTCGTTCTTAAAGTCGCTCCTAACCTACCCACCGGTATTGTCGTAAGTTTCAGAGGCGACACAAATTTTCAAGTAAGCTGTATTCCAGAGTCCAAGACAAAATTGCTCTTTTGATTCACCAATTTCAATTTTTGACAAAGACTTCTTAGTTGTTTATTGTCATAAAGGGCATTTGACAATTCATTTTATGTGTTCCTGAATCTGTCATGCATCATGCAGCTAAAACTCCCTATTAACTAAACTTCAATATCACCATACTTAATATTTTACTTTATCATGCAGACAAACCAAAACATCTTTCTCATCATAGCCAATGTACACATTGCAATCAACAAACGACCTCATAAATTTTCTTACCATAGCTTGGAAAGCAGCTTCCCTGACCCGTGCGTCCCTATCGCTTGTAAACTCTCCCAGCATCCTTTGTACATTGCCTTTGCGACGTTCCTTGCTACTCTTTCCAGAGGACGATGACGACGATGATGCCACAGATTTGACGTCGCACATACCAAGCTGGCCAATCATGCTCAGGGTAGCACATCGTACTGCATGGTTTGAGTCGGTTAAATGCTTTAAGTAGAATAGATCAAGAAAATAAAATTAAGGAAATATATTCATTCAAACTTTTACAAAAGTGCATGTTGGATCTCATGAAATGGTGAAATGGTTCAGTGGTAACAATGGTAGCAATGGAAACATGAAATGCTACAAAGAATCAATTTGGAATCAGAGGTGTTGGAAGGTACAGATCTAGGACTGGGTTAATAAAGCAATATTGACTGGACTCGGGGTGATATATGTCCTTTCGCCCCCAGGCCAGTCAATATAGGAGCGCCTTGAGCACCTAACAGGGTGGATATGTGCGCAATATAAATACCCTATATTATTATTATATTGCTATTATTAACCAAATCAGACATCTACAGCAAAAATTGTCAAATTTTAGATATTTTAAATTTTTAGAATGAGAATCTAGTTCCTCATGTTGAGCAGACTGGGCCTCTGAAATTTACCATTGTGACGTAATTGAAATGATACGTCCCTGGCCTAGGGACGCCATATCCAGCGTTGTCTCAACTTGATTACCATTATGACGAAATAGCACTGCGCAGTTCAAGAACGCGCACAAAAACGCGTAGAATACCCGGATGTTAGCACTGCCTTTTATTGCCCGCTTCATTTTCATCCATCTTCTCATTGACTTTCCTGAGCAGGCGATAAATTGGGCCCGTGGATAAACAATTGGAATTTTATTGACCGGCCATTCGATCCCAGTCTTATTAAAGCAGACAACAATGTTTCAAAGTTGCCCTGCTCAGATGTCTGATACGGTTAATACATAAAGGCTCAGATGGTTCCTAATGATTGCGTTGTGGTACAGACAACAAGGAAGTGCGTCGTTCAGCAGAAAAGATTGATATTGAGTGGAGACTGACAGTAGGTGACAGAGAGTCAAGTAGCTCAGAAAGTCAACCATCCTCATCTCACCTATTTACTCCTTGATGTAAATGAAAACACAATTCAAAAGAATATATGAATAACAAGGCATCCAAGTTGGTGCTTATCTCATTAAAGTTTAAACCACCATGTCACTTTAGTACCACTTACCTTCCTCTGATCATGCGCAGAAAGGAACTACAAAATGGCTTATTCGTACTTACTTTTTGAGCAAGTTGCAGAAGCTGACGGTGGAGATCGGAGGTGAGCGGAAGGCTTCGGCCAATCACAGTGAGTGTGGTAAATATTTGACCTTTGACCTTGTGAGAACCTGTATAAAAAAAAAAGGATGGAATCAACATGTACATGTAATTCTTGAAACAACAATCAAATACCATCTCCTTGGGCCTTGTCTTGTCTGAAATAAGCACAAATAAAATTCATCATCAATGCACACGTATGCTGACCATGCCATGTGAGTGCACAAACTAATAATATCCTTTCTTCAAGATTTGTTTTTTTCTTGAAATAGAATAAAATTCTCGGTACTGTACACTTGAATATCAGATGAGGAACATAAAGAATCAATTACCTTTGGCTTTCAGCCCAAATCTTACGGTTGGTTGACAACACAATAAGCATTCGTCAGACTAAAATGTGATGATACTATACATACATGTACATGTAACACACAAAATTCATATTACTTTTTAAATCCAAATTTTTCTAAGCACTGCATAACATTACTGTAGCTTAGCATTAAGCATAGCTACAGTACTCTCATCAGGCACTTGAGAATTCAAGGAAATTATTCCAAGAGTACCCATTTACAAAACCTGGGTGGAGGGTGGCAAATTTAGACTAACAATATGCAAAAGGATGCAAAAGCTGCAGTGGGATTCAAGACCCATCCTCCCAGGAATCGAAATACATGTACCCCTCCTTCAACAAAGCTTTCATCTCACCTTCGGTGGCTAAGAGCGTCATCAGATCATTGGCGATGCCCACAGCGTTCACACCCGGGAGTCTGGCAATTCGACCCAATAATTCAATGACCTTTGACCTTACATGAGCTCCTTCCTCTTTGCTGTAGTGCTCAAAAAGAGTGTTGATAATACTCTCTGGTTGGAAGAAATAAATTGAGGTTATTTGACAATTTGGTCATTTTCATCTTTAAACTCACTTTTGAACATGGCCATGAAAGATGTGCTATTGAAATGCATTTTTTATGATTATCAAAATCCAAATGCAGAAAATAAAGTAATTGAATTAAAAATTAGTATAAAAATATAAAATAACAAGTGGAATGCCTCTGGCCATCTCACCTGCATCACGCGGTTCAATATAGCATCAGTGCTGACTTTGAAAACTACTCTAACTCGCACAAGATGTTCAGTGATACATGGTTACTTTTATGTCCACTTTTTATGAACTAGACCAATAAACTTACAGAGATATGATGGTTATTCAACAAAAAAACCCAACATGGCCAAAGTTCATTGACCTTACATGACCTTTGACCTTGATCATGTGACTTGAAACTCGCACAGGATGTTCAGTGATACTTGATTACTCTTATGTCCAAGATTCATGAATCAGATCTATAAACTTTCAAAGTTATGATGGTAATTCAACAGATACACCCAATTCGGCCAAAGTTCATTAACCTTTGACCTTGGTCATGTGACCTGAAATGCGCACAGGATGTTCAGTGATACTTGATTACTCGAATGTCCAAGTTTAACGAACTAGACCAATAAACTTTCAAAGTTATGATGGTAATTCAACAGATACCCCCAATTCGGCCAAAGTTCATTGACCCTAAATGACCTTTGACCTTAATCATGAGAGCTGAAACTTGCACAAAATGTTCAGTGATGCTTGATTACTATTATGTCCATGTTTCATGAATCAGATCCATAAACTGTCAAAGTTATGATGGGAATTCAACAGATACCCCCAATTCGGCCAAAGTTCATTGACCCTAAATGACCTTTGACCTTGGTCATGTGACATAAAACTCACGCAGGATGTTCAGTGATAATTGATTAACCTTATGTCCAAGTTTCATGAACTAGGTCCATATATTTTCTAAGTTATGATGACATTTCAAAAACTTAACCTCAGGTTAAGATTTCAATGCTGATTCCTCCAACATGGTCTAAGTTCATTGACCCTAAATGACCTTTGACCTTGGTCATGTGACATGAAACTCTAATAGGATGTTCAGTAATACTTGATTAACCTTATGGCCAAGTTTCATGAACTAGGTCCATATACTTTTTAAGTTATGATGTCATTTCAAAAACTTAACCTCAGGTTAAGATTTGATGTTGACGCCGCCGCCGTCGGAAAAGCGGCGCCTATAGTCTCACTCTGCTATGCAGGTGAGACAAAAACCAACTCAAATTAAATCAAAATCAAATCACCAACACCAGCACCCATCGTCTAAACGTACCTGCCGCATCTTGACTGACTGGTAGCTGGTTCTCTAGATCAAGCAGCTGAGTAAGGGCCTCTCTGGAATTACCAGCCCTCAGATCAAGGGTGACCTGGGTCACCTGAGGTCGGGCTACAAGTCTCACCTTAATCGGAGGTGCCTTGGGCTCATCCTGTTTAACAATGAGAAGAAAAAAGTAAGTTCTTATCAAATCTAAAAAGGAATTCAAACCAACCAAGACAGGACAATATGCATCACGTACCTTGGCAAAGAACAAAAAGAAACAAAATCTTTTCATAATATTTTTCTTGTTTTTTTGATGAATTCTTGTTTAGAAATCAATGTCATACAAATGTCTGAAATGAAGTTGTATCCCATTTACTAGATTTAGGGCTAGATCTTTTAGAAGGAAAGTAGAAATCTCGGGGGCGAAAATTTCATTTTTTTTTGGAGTACACGCACATGAATGGGACGCAATCCCTGGCTCCATGGAGAGTAAGCACATGTTAGTGAATTATTTTTACTTTCTAGGAGCCTCCTGGCTAATGTCAAAGTATAGATCTATGACTACGTAAAAATATTTTAAAATATCATCTCAGAGTCCTCAAGGCGCTAGACAGCAACCCTTTCATGCCTAGATAGACCCCTCCGGGGGGGGGGGGGGGGGCACTTCCATTGACGAGTGGATACTGGATATGGATACCATGCGCGACCAAGGGGTCTTAAAAAGCACCCTAAACACATATTTTACATGTTCTGAAAATGCACCCCTTAACAAGTATTGGCATATGAAACCCTATCCTTAACAAGTATTGGAAACAAATGGTGGCAAGTCAAATTAAAATATCTGTGTGTTTTTGTCTCTCAATTAAATCCTATTCCAAATCATGGAATGGGCTGAAACTTTCAAGATATGTTCTTTGTCCGTAACTTTTGGATATCTAATCACTAAATTTATAAGATAAGTGCTTGAATGCCCATTTTTAAATTTAAAACAAGCATTGACGAGAGAGGGCGCTATATATCCAAGATTTGAATATTTGAAATTTTCTCAGAGAAGTGCAGTTGGAAAAATATCTAACGGTCTCTACGCTTCAGTAAGACTGTCATATTAGATGATGTTCGATTATCAATCACATTATTGACCCTTTACCAAAGCTATACACAGGCCTTAACAAGTATTGGAAACAAAATGATACTCTTACGCCATAAGAGTCTTCTTAGCAATTATTCCCTGAAATGAACCCCTAAACAATTACAGATATATTTTATTGTTATGTCAAGCGTCCGTCAGTCATCTGTTTTACCTTTAGACACCATTACTTTGGTTTAGTACGGCCCCACCTTCCACATCTCGCACAAATCGGTCTCTAAACACGTGGTGTTGGGGTAAAAAGGACATCCTTTATAAAACATTTGATTTTGATTCATCATCCCCGCATATTTGACCCTAAATACATATATTTTTCCGAGCGAAATAAATACCCTTTTTTCAATATTTTTGTGTTTTTTACACCCTTGTCACGTTACATACGTAACATGCCCTATCTTGAAAAAGACATCCTTTTTACGTGTTTTTTGGTCGCGCATGGTATCCACTCGTCAATGTAAGTTCCCACCCCCCCCCCCCCCGAGACCCCTTCAAATATTTATGCATATATTTCAAGATTTTAAAGGTTCATGACTAACAATTATCACGTAGGAGCCAGTGTGGTGTGAATTAATTTGTTGGTTGATAGATCTACTTGAACTTAATTAAGTAAAACTGGACGCCCATTTTCATTTTTTAATAATAGAAAATTAAGTTTTATGATAATTTCAATTCACGAAGAGCTGGTGCCGAAGTAACCCAGGGGGCTCCCGGTCGCGTGGCGGTCGGGAGCCCAGGATCGTTGGTGCAATTTGGCATACTCACCTGACAAGCGTGAAGTATGGTCAAAATAATTCTCCGAATAGTTAAAACAGAAATCAAGCACTTACCACGATTATATGGATGATGGTCTAATGAGTGGCAGTTTTTCTGACATCTGGGCACAGACTGGAACCTCAAAAAACGAAAAGTTCTCTCCTTCTACCCCCGTCTCGATCGGCCATTTTGTTACAATTCATAACAAAAATGGCCGATTGAGACCTACCTAGGGATACCTAGGGAAGTTTCTGAATGTAGGCATGTTATGCCTCTGTATTCAGTTCTAGGTTTTTCCTCCTCAAGATGGCTGGCTCACTTCCGGGAACAGGGCTTTCGTAGTCATATTTTATTGGCTCATTTTTCCAGCATCTATCCAGGGCAGCTTCAAAACTGTGCACACTTGGGGCAGTGACAACATCATTACTTAGGCTGTTCCATGTCTAACGTATTCTAACATAAAAAGAATTCCTATATTTTGGGGTCTTTGTCCTTGGTATGAACAATTTTTTACTGTGACCCCTGGTATGTTCACTATATTTTTCTTCTAGATTAAGTTTTGTACATTGATCATAACTATTTAAGTGTTTATGTTTCAATCATATCACTCCTAACTCTTCGATACGCCAGAGTTGGGATTTTTAACCGTTTAAGTCGTTGTGGATAGGAAAGCTTCCTTAATTCAGGGACTAATTTTGTTGCCCTTCTTTGTACGTTCTCTAATGCATGTATATGTTTCTTCAGTATAGGGTTCCACACAGCATGGGCATACTCAACTTGTGGTCGGACAAGCGACTATATAACAGAGCAAAGTTATTTTTGTCAAGATAAACAAAAGTTCGTCTGATCAAGCCCATAAGCCTGTTGGCCTTGTTTATTTTTGATTGCATGTGTTCTTCAAAGCTGAGTTTATCATCAATTACAACACCCAAGTCCCTTTCGGAGGTGACATGTTCAAGCGCATCATTCATTAAAGTGTATGGAAAAGCTTCCTGCTGGTCTTGCGTGTTACCAATAGAGTACACTACATTTCTTGGGGTTGAATTTCAGCAGCCATTTTTCTGACCAGCATTTCAGATGGTCAAGATCTCTCTGGAGTGAATTGCAATCATTCTGATCTCTTATAAACTTGAATAGCTTGGTATCATCAGCAAAAAGATAAACATTACTTTCAGTAACAACGTCTGGTAGATCCTTGATGTATAACAAAAATCACCCGGTGCCAAGGACACTCCCTTGCGGAATTCCGCTTTCTACATGACCCCAACTTGAGAACTCGCCATTCACACACACCATTCACACACACCCTCTGTCTCCTTCCAACAAGGAATGCCTCGATCCAACTAACCACATGTTCATTTATACCAAAACTACGGACCTTTTCAAGCAGTCGACGGTGAGGTACCTTGTCAAAGGCCTTCATAAAATCTAAATTAATTACATCAATTGTACCCCTTTCTTCAAGAGCTTTAGACCACTCATCAACGACATTAAGCAACTGCAGCATAGTAGAATGACCAGGCAAAAACCCATACTGCCTATCACTAAAAAATCCATTTGAATTCATATGATCAAGGATCTCATTGCGTAAAATGGATTCCAAAAGTTTACAAGCTATACATGTGAGGCTTATCGGCCTATAATTTGATGGAAGCGATCTATCACCTTTTTTAAAAACAGCACTCACATTGGCAGATTTCCAGTCACAGGGAACAACACCTTTCTGTAAAGAGGTCTTATAAATGATACTCAAAAATAGAGCAATTGCTGGAGCTACTTCACATAAAGTCCTAGGATGGAACCCATCTGGCCCTGGAGACTTAGAAACATCAAGTTTGGAAAGCAAAGAAAGAACACTATCTTCATTTACCACAATTTCACCAAAATCTTCAACTATATTGTGCTGAGCAGGGGTAGGAATATCACCAGGAGGCTCAGTGGTATAAACTGTAGAAAAATAATTTAGTAAAATGTCTGCTTTACCAAAAAATAATTATTTTCTTGTATTATTAACATGATAAAAAATTTTCAACTGAATTCCCCTTTTTTAGCTTATTTTTTCAATTTCAGTTTTATTTGTACATTGTATCTCCATGTGTGTAAACCAGTGAAAAAAATCCTTCAAGTTTATGGACAATAAAATTATTCAATTCAATTCATTACGATTCAATTTTTCTGAAACTCAGTCAAAGTCGACAACAATAATCTCAATATGTGGGACCAAACAAAACAAGTTCATTCAGATTGTTGTCCTTTTTTGGGGGGTGTTTATAGATAAAGGCGCGTAAATTTTCATACCTGAATTATTTGGCTAAACTCCTCATATGCACGTTTCTTCAGATGAGCTGCCATTCTGTGGTGAGAAAGTCACATAAATGTAGGAAAAGTCAATATTTTCAAGGACCTCCTTTCACTTTGCTGTCCATTCTGAAATTGAAATAACGCCCTCACCCGCTCCGGCGCGCGCTAGAGTCTAGTGAAGTTGCGGGAATTTTGATTTGAAACTGAAAGACCCTGAAAGTGGTGGACTCTCTTTTTGGCAAAGCTTTTTCTTCATTCAAAATACAAGGTTATCTGCAGAATTGAGAGGGAAGGACAATGGCGTCCACAAAGGATCAAACATGCAACGCTACCGATTCTCTGAAGAAAGGAAACTCAGATTTTCTCACCCCCGTTCATCCGGCGAAGAGAAGTCGACTCTCTGCGGCCACTCCCGCCCGGAACTCTCCCGCTAACACGATACAGATCCCCGCCTCTCCGTTTATGAAGAAGCTGGGCTGGGGAACTGGTGTGTCAGTTTATTTGCTGGAAAGGTAGGTTTATTTTTATGCCTAGTCTACGTAGTTTTAATTAATGAAATCAAACTGCCGAGGGTTTAATTCTAATAATGAATAATCTTT
The DNA here is from genome assembly GCF_018143015.1 of Lytechinus variegatus. Lineage (NCBI taxonomy): Eukaryota > Metazoa > Echinodermata > Echinoidea > Temnopleuroida > Toxopneustidae > Lytechinus > Lytechinus variegatus. The sequence continues at coordinate 30,750,193 of NC_054755.1, forward strand.
AATTTTGGTTCAGTTCTTTTTTATATATTTTTATGAATTAGGCCTAGGCCTAATTAGACAAAAATCGATGAGCCCCGTCGGGGAAATTTTGCATTGTTAACCCCCTAATGGCGGCTGCACAATCGCGAGCCGTCTGTGTACTAGGACTCAGGAGAAATATTTTTTAAAAATTAAAAATGTTGAAAAACTCCTTGAAACAGATGGCTGCCAGCTGTCAACATGGTCAAGGGATAAACATGATAAACTTCCCAGAAGATGGCCTAATGTAAGTTTCTTCTTGTTCAGTGCTTGATAAGCATTGGAAAAACATTGCCTATGGCTATGACGATTTTGAGTTATTTATATTTTTATTTCGGTGTGTTTTTCATGGAATATTTTGCTGTCTACTATATACCCCTGTCACCTAACTTACAGCCACGTCCCTGCCAATGCAAGTACCTAGGCCTAGTGCTTCTAATTTTGTCTGAAGTTTTCAGAGCAGCAATATTGCTAAAAGTTCTACTTTTGTTACATGTAGGCCCTAAGTGTGTTTAAAAATAATTGCCCAATAAGTTTGAGGTAGATCTAAAAATAAAATGTAAACAAGGTGTTGATCTATTTCACATTGATCTGTATGTCTCAAAACATAAAATGAGATTCTGTAGCACTTTCAGTTTTAAGTAATAAGAAAATAATAGCAAAAAGATGACTTTGCTGTGTTATGTGTATGCCCAATATAATTCCCACATAATCGCTTCCAACATGTCTGGTGCAAATTGTTCATAGTGATATTAACTGGTTTTGCCTTTGCTATTAAAAGGAATTATGGAGACTTCCAAAAAGTACCTGTAAGCAGTTCAGAATATAATCACTCACTATACATGTACTTCCGTACTTTACATTTAAGGGCAAGTCCAAGAAAAGGTCACCCTAGAAGGCAAAATTTCATCTTTAATTTAAGAAGTTATCTTTGGTGGGGTAAGAAAGCCCAAATGTTGAATTTTAAAATTTCATTAAGAAAAAATTGATAATATGCATATTTACAATGTATGCTAACTTGGGGCACCTAATTTGCATAATTGGTAAAATGGGCGTTACGTATGGGACAATTATAAAAACTCATAGAAAATGAAAACAAAACTTCTGAGATTTAGTTATAGGTGGGACATGGACCCCCTAACATCTTATTACTTTTTGGGGAAAAAAGTGGTAACATCTAATTAATTATGCAAATTAGGTCTTGTCCAAAAATGGAATGTCCCCTATGTAACATTCTGCGGATGTTTTTGTCTCACCTGCATAGCAGAGTGAGACTATAGGCGCCGCTTTTCCGACGGCGGCGGCGTCAACATCAAATCTTAACCTGAGGTTAAGTTTTTGAAATGACATCATAACTTAGAAAGTATATGGACCTAGTTCATTAAACTTGGCCATAAGATTAATCAAGTATTACTGAACATCCTAGTAGAGTTTCATCACATGACCAAGGTCAAAGGTCATTTAGGGTCAATGAACTTAGACCATGTTGGGGGAATCAACATCAAAATCTTAACCTGAGGTTAAGTTTTTGAAATGTCATCATAACTTAGAAAATATATGGACCTAGTTCATGAAACTTGGACATAAGGTTAATCAAGTATCACTGAACATCCTGCATGAGTTTCATGTCACATGACCAAGGTCAAAGGTCATTTAGGGTCAATGAACTTTGGCCGATTTGGGGGTATCTGTTGAATTACAATAAAAACTTTAAAAGTTTTTTGATCTGATTCATGAAACTTGGACATAATAGTAATCAAGTATCACTGAACATCCTGTGCAAGTTTCAGGTCACATGATCAAGGTCAAAGGCCATTTAAGGTCAATGAACTTTGGCCGAATTGGGGGTATTTGTTGAATTACCATCATAACTTTGAAAGTATGTTGGTCTAGTTCATAAATCTTGGACATAAGAGTAATCAAGTATCACTGAACATCCTGTGCGCATTTTAGGTCACATGACCAAGGTCAAAGGTCAATGAACTTTGGCCATATTGGGGGTATTTGTTGAATTACCATCATAACTTTGCAAGTTTATTGATCTGACATTTGAAACTTGGACATACATGTAAAGAGTAATCAAGTATCATTGAATATCCTGTGCAAGTTTCAGGTCACATGATCAAGGTCAAAAGTCATGTGAGGTCAATGAATTTTGGCCACATTGGGGGTATTTGTTGAATTACCATCCTATCTCTGTAAGTCTATTGGTCTAGTTCGTAAAATGTGGAAAAAAGAGTAACCAAGTGTCACTGAACATCTTGTGCGAGTTATAGTAGTTTTCAAAGTCAGCAATGCTGCTATGTTGAATCGCGTGATGCAGGTGAGACGGCCAGAGGCATTCCACTTGTTTTAAGTTATTTCTCATAATACAATACTTGTATTGTTGCATCTCTGCTAAGTTCTAATTTATTAAGTATGAAAATGTTATACCACAAAAAGTTTCAAAAATAGAGTTTACTTTTTAATTAAAAGTTAATTAAGAAATTGTTACGTGTGGGACAACATGTTACGTATGGGACATTTACACACAATGTCAATGAGGAGATTTGTCTACAAAGTGAATGGAGAAAACATATTTCTAGAGTGCTCTAAAAAATTATTATTTACCTTTTCTTTAGTTTTTAAAGACTGATTTGTTATGAATACTGATAAATTAAAATAATCGAAGCGAAAGAATTGTGAAAATGGAAAAATATGAAAAAAATAAAAAACAATAGAAATGCATAAGAAAATCATGAAACCTTGAAAAACAAGAAAAAAATTGTTGAAATGGCTAATTTCCCTTTCAATCATATCAAATATGTCTCAATAGAACATTTTAAAAGAAAGAAACTCTTGTTATTTCCATATTTTAAATTATTTCAATTTTGTGAATTATAGGGAAAATTGTGTACGTTCTCTATGGGGACAAAATGTCCCATACGTAACATGTCATTAATTTGTTTAATCAGAGTCTGTAATTAGAAAGATTTGGCTTATGGCGTGAAACTTGCCTTAGATATACTAGAGTATTGTGACTTCTATCAAATGAAATACTTTCAGAGAATTCTCAACTTGAAAAAAATGTTTTAAAAATTGTCTTTTTTCTGCGTCCCATAAGTAACGGCACATCTTTTCTCTCTAAAAGGTCAAGGTTGAGGTCATATGTCAAGGTTGAGGTCATATAAATGCCTATTATAGTTATTATTATTATATGTCACCATTTTTTGCATGATTATTCTTCTCCTAGATGTCTACCATCATGAGGGAATTCAATCTAATCAAAGTCATTTAACACTATTTCTCAGGTCATTAAACTTCTGAAATGTCCCATACGTAACGCGTGCGAATTCTTGGACTAGCCCTTAACAAAAGATCTGGTGCAGGTATTTTAATGCTAAAAGCAGTTCAGGTTTTTGTTCAACATTTTTCTTTCTGTTTCAGGAGCCCAAAGCCTGATGGGAGCGGACGTTCACCCTGGGCAGTTAAGAAAGTACGCAGCAAGTATAAAAAAGATAGAGGACTGGTAGATGTAGAAGGCAGGCTTAAAAAGGAGGCAGTTATTCTAAAGGTAGGCTGTACATGTAGATGCATAATAATAGGCATTTATATAGTGTCATCTATCTAGAAATATTCTATTCCGACGCACGATGTTATTATTATTACCCGCGCTTTAGCTCAAGCTGCCTTTCAGCGCTTATGCATTCAAGGAATTAATCCGGCTGGGTCCCCATTCACCTCAATTGGGTTGAGTGCAGCACAATGTGGATAAATTTCTTGCTGAAGGAAATTACACCGTAGCTGGGATTCAAACCCACGACCCTCTGCAATAAAAAATGGGGAGTTAGGGAGATACAGGGAAATGCTAGGCTATGCTTAAAATTATTATTTCCCTATATCCCCTATCATTTCCCATTTTAGTCGAAAATTGTTGAGGCGGTATTTATAGAATTACACCAGTATGTCCAATCCTGGCCAACCTTTACTTAAATGGTAAGGTACCTCAAGGCAAGTTTTCATGCATCTGATCTACGACGATGCCTTCTTTTGAAAGGCTTGTAATTGAATGAAATTCAACTTGATTAGTGGTATACCATCTACAATGTACATGTAGACGAGTGAGAACCATAATGTGCTGTGGTGCCAAGTTTGCAATCCCTGGAGCCCAATCTGGATAGTGAATACATGACTTCTTTCTTGGTCTGGCATTACTGTGGTATTATTAAATGATCAAAAAAGCTTGTTTATTCAAATTGTTCATACAATTTGTATGATGTAGCATTTTAATTTTTTTTTCTAACATTCATTGCTATTGTGTGATATCATGCTGTTACAGAAAATGGACCACCCTAACATTGTGGAATTCCGAGCTCTGAGCAAGTCTGCGGATGGATCGCTGTGTCTGTCAATGGAGAATGGCCAGCAGTCATTAATGGATATGATTGAAAAACGCAATGACATGGGGAAAGGTAACTTGAAGCAGAGGCTACACAACAAATTTGAAAAGAATGGTGGGGAATGGAGGGTGGGGAAAGGGCTGAACACTGATAAAATCACAATTTTAATGGTCATTTTCATGATTTTGTGCATGATCATACTAAAACATGCCCAGCTTTAAAAGTCTTTAACAAAAGAATAACTGATCTCTTTTACAGTTTTTATAAAGGAAGTGAAAATTCAGATCTGGGGTTAATGCTACTGGACCTGGCTCATAGTCTGCATGGTATGGTGGAGAGTTGCCCCTTAGATATTATTTAAAGATATTTTTTAAAATGACAAAATGCAGTGTTGTTGTATTTTTTTCCCTATGATGAAATGTGAGGATCAATCATGAAGACCTGTGGGATTCCTACAACAAGAGAGACATGACTCTGATGGGAGGGGGGGATGCCCCTAGACATTAAGATACAAATATTGCTGGAAATGTGATGATTAACATACTCTCCATACTAGTATCTAATTGTTTTGTCTATTCTAAAATGTGAGGATTAATGATCAGAATATTCTTGTGGGGTTCTTGCCAGAAAGACACACCTTTGATTTCAGTTGTGTATCTAAAAAATGTAGCACTGATTCGTGCAGTCGTCAGTAATGCATTTATTGCCCTTACCTATGTCACTTTCAGGTCCATTCCCAGCTGTTCAGATCTACAAAGTAGCCCTGTCCCTAGCATCAGCCCTCAGTTATCTTCACAATGGCCTCAAGTACCTACATGGTGATCTGAAGAGCGGCAATGTCCTCGTCAAGGGTGACTTTGAGACTGTGAAGCTCTGTGATTTTGGAGTAGCCCTCAAACTCAGAGATGACCTGAACGGCCTGGAGGTATGTATTCAACACGGCCATTATGTATCTGCTGTATGTGTTATCTTCTGCAGTTTCTGCAATATTCACCAAACATAGGCCAGAGGTAGTACATGTAGTAGCAGGTGTTCTAGTAGTAGAGGTAGTAGTAGTAATATAAAGTAGTCATGGGCAGCACTGGTATGTCGGTAATATGGTAAAGACAACCTAAACCTAATCCCCCCCTCCCCGGCCCCAATTGTACAGGGGTATACATGTATATTAACCCATTCAGCACCTCGTTTATTAAAACTATTTCCTTTTTTCCTTTTCTTCCACTTTTCCCCATTACTCTCCCCTTGCCCCCCCCCCTTTCAAACCCTTTTCACTACCTTAAAAAATGATAATAGAAGAGTTATTGCCCCCTTGTGCCCCCCCCCCCTTTGTATTACTGAGCAAGGTAATAGAAATGCTGTTGTAGCAGTAAGTTACAACAGCATTTCTGTTTTTGGTCTGTCTTGTATTGTTGATAATCATGATAATCAACTGTTGGTTTCCTTGTATGCTCTGACATTCACAGAATCCTACAGATGACTACATTGGCTCTCAGCCCTGGAATGCAATGGAAGTTCACATCGGTGGTGAAATCACCCATAAGACAGACATGTTCTCATACGGCCTCGTTATCTGGGAGATGATGTCCCTCCAAGCACCCCATCTGGATCTTCTCTGTAAGTAATTTTTTTTCTGTTCGTGTGAATGAATAATTTTCCCTAAAATAATGGTAATGATGATAATAGGCATTTATATTGTGCAATTTATCTTTAAAATGAATTATTACGAGGCACGTATTATTATTACCCCAGCTTTAGCTAAAGCAGCCTTCCAGTGCTCATTCCTTTTGAAGGAATTAACCCTGCTGGGTACCCATTCACCTCACCTGGGTAGAGTGCAGCACAGTGTGGGTAAATTTCTTGCTAAAGGAACACATATCATGGCTGGGATTTGAACCCATGTCCCTCTGATTGAGAGACGAGAGTTGTAACCACTTGACCACGATGCCCCCACAAAATGCAATTCTCCACAGGGTGTATTTGCCCTGAAAATTGCGAGAAAGGGAGACAGAAAGGAAATTTGATACAAAGATGGATTAACCAAGAAGGATTTAACCTTCTGGCGCATATACATATGTAGACTACTAGTAATAAAGAAATGTAGTATATATATATATCTCTGTAGAAATACATACCCAAGTGTTTGGTACTACAAAATCGTAAAGTAGCTTTAAAAACGGATATACCGAAGCTTTTCGACGTGCAATCATCAAAGTAAAATTGTGTGAATGACTAGAACCCCAACAATATAAAGTAGAACCGAGAGACAATGGACGCTTAACGGCGAGCTCGTTTATCAACAATTTCACCAATTTTCTGCATATTACATTCTAATTTTGCTTATCTACATGTATCAATCAATCTTTGTTGCCCAAAGCCTCACAGAAAATACGCAACTAATGTGTAAATTTTAAAATCTGCCTACCCTATAATTCCTAAGGGGAGCATGCTGAACAAGGTTCCTTTGTTTGATTAAAAGACCATATATTCTGAGGAGATATTGGCTGAAAACAAAATGTAAATGATTGCCAGGGTTTGGGGCACCTCCATGGTGTCTAGGCCTAATAGTGTCACAGTTTCAAATGGTTTTGATGCTACATGATGGGTCATGACATTTACTTTGTGTAATTTTGACTCACTGAGCTAGTTATCATGCAATTCTTCCAGTTTAGTACTGGAAGAAGAAACTTAAACACATAGTTTGGAAAGATGTCTTTAGTCTTACTCAAGTTTTGAGCTCAGTTATGAAGCACAGATGACCTGCCAAAATGCATTGAAATCTTTGAATATTATTTAATTTGTATATCAATCCATTCTTGATCATAAATTTGTATTGAACTTCTCGACGAATTGGATCATCCTTTGAATAAACTTTCCACCTTGTTCTCCAGTGGAATAGTAAATATAATCATTAACGATAAGTTTCAGAGATTGGTTCGTAATATGACAACCATGCTTATTCGACGATTGGCTCATTAGTCATTAGCATTTCGTTAAGTTTCCCTAACTGATCCCTGAAATTTTTCTTAGCAAATCGTTTCTCAATTTTTATCGTTTTTAATCTGCCATACATGAATGATTTCCTCAGCTGTTGGTCAAAATTAAAGATGAGATTACACTCCTAACATAAGTATCAAATTCATGATAAATATGTTTTAAATCTCTGAAAACGGGTTTCCTTTGTGGGACGTACTGTATTTAGAATCTTGTTTTGTTGTTTAATTGGTGCAGATAGTGGAGATGACAGCGAGTATGACGATGACGAGACCAGCTTTGATGAGTCCGAGTTTGAGGCAGCCCTCGGGACCAGGCCCCCACTTCCCAAGGAGAACCTGGGGCCCGAGTTCCAGTCCCTCATTGAGCTCTTCTGTGCCTGTACCGACGAGGATCCCGCCAAGAGACCAAGCGCTAAGATGGCTCTTTCTGCTTTGGAGGACGTGAAGCTTTAACCGGATAACCCAGGTACCTTTGAAGGAATACAGAGTTTGACAGACTCCAGGGCCCCGTCTTACAAAGAGTTGCAATTGATCCAATTAACCACAACTATGGAAAGCCAGCAACGTCAACATCTATTATGCATGTTTGTTCAAAATATCTTCTAACTATGATGTACAGTATAGTCATACATTCATTGTTTTCTTGAAGGTTTAGTGTGCTTGTCTTTGTTTCCAAAGGACAGTGTGCAAATTTCCTGTAGAAAAAATTATGGCATTGATGGATTCCCATATAGTTGAGATTGATTGCATCAACCTTATCTCTTTGTAAGTCGGGACCCTGCTAAGTTTTAACCTGGTGCCAACTAGAACCGGGTGATACCTGTACAAAGTATATTAGAATTACAGAATTCAGTATTCAATGGGTTAACAGGGTCATATGTAGCAGGACAATTCCATATTTACCTGCAACTTTGCCCAAGTCAAAACTTTTGGAACCACAGATATCTGTTCAGCTTTAAACAGGTATGAAACACATGTTTTGCAAGATCAGTGTCCCATAACACAAAGGCTAGTGATTAATCCCATGCTTGATTTTCACGATTAATAGTACACTATAGTAAATGCCATTGATGGTACAAAGATGTTCTACGATGATTGCCGAGCTTTGTGTTATCAGCCCCAGGAAGAAACATCGGGGTTGTATTAATGATTCACTAAATTTTGGGTCGAGTCAAGTCATTTGAAGGTTCGAGTCATGTCAAGTCGAGTCAAGCTGCTGTACAAATGTCATGGGAAGCGTGTCGTGGAATACTGCTGGAGTCACTGGTAGGTAACTACTAGAGTCATGACGCGATCACAACTCTGCGAAAAGTTGCTAAGACTCGGGCGAATGTGTGTGGAAGGTCGTCCATTTCTCTGTATGTGGGATCTTCCTTTCATTGTTCAAGTTGAAATGCTCTCTTCTGATCATAACTTGATCAGTTCATGATGGGAAGTGAGCAGGGGAAAAAATGGGTTCAGGCATAGAAAAAGGTTGAGGAATTTATGGGATTTGCCTGAAGGATGATGATGATGCTGCTTCTGATGATGCTGATGCTGCTGCTGCTTCTGATGATGATGATGATGCTGCTGATGCTGATATTTTGATGCTGCTCCTGCTTCTGATGATGATGATGCTGCTGCTGCTTCTGATGATGATGATGATGCTGCTGCTTCTGATATTATGATGCTGGTGCTGCTTCTGATGATGATGATTATGATCATGCTGATGATAATGACGACTATAAAGAAGATGACAATAATGATATCTGAACCGTGACTTTGCCATACTGATATATTTTGTGTTGAGTAAATTCATTAGACAAAAAATCTTTATTTATCTCTAGAACGCTTTATTCATGTATTGAAATTTAATACATTTGGTATGACATTCATAGTAATGATGTATGGTCTTTTAATTTTTATGCTGAAACATAACTAGGATTCCATTTCCAAAAGTCTTGTAACATTTAGAGAACATTGAATTTGTCCATTGAGATACTTGCTAAAATTGAAAGTTGTAAAGGTACAATCTGGTTCTGATATTTGAGGAAATTATTGGTGAAGTTTGAATATGAATAAATGCCAGTTGTGGTAACGACCTCAAAATGAGTTCAAACAGAATGAAATGACCACCCAAGTGTTTGTGTATGAAAAAAACGGGCCCATTGAGTAAAACTGACTTGCTTCACTGATAAAAGCTTTACGTAAAACCACCTTGCTTTTGCTGTTCTGTTGCCTTCAGGATGTGGGAATCAGTTGCTTTAGCCGACATCAATCAATTGTGTCAAATTTTCAAGTAGATATTGCAACGATAAATTTGCAAATTTATGCGTTTTCTCAAATTACCCCTCACCAAGATAAATAAATGCCAGTAGTGGTAACGACCTCAAAAAAGAGTTCAAACAGAAAGAATGTAATGAACACCCAAGTGCTGGTGTATGAAAAAAATATGTTCCTTTTCAGGCCCATTGAGTAAAACAGGCATCCCTGATAAAAGTTGTGCGTAACTCACAAACAGCTTTATGTAAAACCACCTTGCTTTTGCTGTTCTGTTGCCTCCAGGATGGGGGAATCATCTGCTTTAGCCGACATTAATCAATCATGTCAAATTTTCAACTACATGTAGATTTAGCAATTGATAAATTTTCAAATACGTTTCTCAAGTTACCCTCACCACCTCAAGCCTTCCACTACTCACATCTGGGCCTCGTCTTACAAAGAGTTGCAATTGATCAGATCAATCACAACTATGGAAAGCCAGCAACGTCAAAATCCAAAATGCATGTTTGTTCAAGATATTTCCTACATACATGTGTGTTGTATATTCAAACATTCACTGCTTTCTTGAAAATTCTGTATGCTTCTCTTTGTTTACAAAGGATATTGTGTAAGTTTACTGTATTAAAAAGATATGACATTGATTGATTTCCATACAGTTAAGGCTGATCAGTTCAATCGTAACTCTTTGTAAGACAGGGCCCTGACCAGACTATGGATAATTGCACACAAGTGTATTTAATTGTCATGGGAATTGCAGACGATGTTGCAGATTAGTGTAAAATAAGTGTACATATTTGCAATAATTGTACTATATATCAGGGCCCTGTTGCATAAAAGTTACCATTATGGTAACTTTGCCATCCAACTGTAACTACCATGGTAACGATGCTCAACAGCCAATCAGAATCAAGGATTCCATTTAAGATACCATTGGCTGGCAGACTTACTTTCATTTTTATGCAATGCCGCCCTCCCCTCCTGGTAGATGTGGTATGTATTCTTTTACTAATATTGTAGATATGTACAGAATTTGTAAGATTTAAAGTTGTATTTTTATTATCATTATACTAGATCATTTACCTTTACCTCAGTAGGCCTTCAAGGTTTCGCTGTATTGGGGAGATTATGCACTTAAACAGATTTCTTGTAATTAGCTGGAATGAAACAAATTTGTAAATAAAAAAAAGACAAAAAATTATGTGCCTTCTTTGTATTTTTGTGTGTCCTTTTGATTCTTATCATAATTAACCTTTACATAATATTATTTGTGATATTCTTAGATATGCAGTTAAATGAATAATGATAGTTTAACCCTATCTAGGCTGGGGGGGGGCCTCGGAGGCCCCCCTCAACGAATCGCGCGATATATTTGCCGTGCAAAATTTTTTGATCGCGCCGCTCGCTGACTTTTACTTTCAATTATTGCGCAACTTTTGAGACCAATTTTGCATCACCCGGGTATGTGGTTCCGAAATTACGCAACATTATGTAAGTGCATGTCAGACCGAAAATTGCTCAAAAACGTGATTTCGTGTACAAAGTCAATGCAAATTGTGTTTTCAACCAAAATTCATAAATGTATGATTATTTTTAGTTTTTCTAGTCTAAATGTATTCATTTTATGCTTTTTATGATCACAGAAGAGTCCCCAACAAATTTCATTGAAAAAACAATGGAAAGCAAAAGGTAAAAAAACAAAGAAATACATAAGAAATTGCAAAAAAATATAATACATAAGAAAATGATTTGATATCACAATTTTTTTCATGTACACTTCTAAAGGACACCACAAAGAGTTTCTGTACCAAAAATTAGTACATTTGGAGCTTTATTTAGGGAGTTAGAGGGAAAAGTATGATTTCGCATACTAATTACGCATAAATTAGCATAATCACTTAATAGCGATTCGCATGAAATAAATTACTATACAATCTTGTAGATTATGCCCAAGGCAACCCGCGTGCCAAATTTCGGCGCGATCGACGGCCGAGATCCTAGGGGGGGGGGGGAGGCTGGGAGGCCCCCCCTGCCATAGGAACTCCAAAAATACCCCGGCCTAGATAGGGTTAACCTATGGTTTGATTTGATTTTATTGACTTCCGTTTCACAACATAAGAATGATAAATATTACATGACAAGGTCGAAAATACTGCAAAACATAATAAAATATATATAACATAATCTTAGACTTAAGGTTTAACAATTGGTAGCCAAATTTCGACAAAATATTGATAATTCAGGCACTTTTTAACACAAAGGTATGAATATGAAATCAGGAAATGATATTTTTACTATTATCGTCTGAGACTACATCTCCAGTGATTAATATTGTTATTATTGACAAATATTGCTATTAGTTTTTTAGGTTTATTATTTATAGACATTCCATGCATTAATTGTTTACCCCCCCCCCCCAACAAACAAAGTTTGAATGGGTAATACTCGGTGTACAGCCGGGTGTGCGATCCATGTCAAATGTGAATCAAACTACTTACTCATTTTTTGTCCAGTGCTCATGACATTTGCTACAAACATTTGTCCTGGGTTACGTGTAATGCCCATTTTCCCAGTGTATTGGAACAGCGTGGGGTGTGGGTACTAATCAAGGTCTGTGATATTTCTAGTTTAAATTTCAATTGAGCCTATAGTCTTGGTGAATTCCTCAAAGTGCAGTGGATGTCCCCATTCCAATTATGTATTTACGAGATCATATAAATGCCCTAAAACATGCCCGATCTTCTTTATCTTCACAGACTTCATGAAAAAAAGAAAGAATAGCACAGCAGCATGACAGGCATGACAATCACGAATGTTGTTCAGGACGGCGAAGGGGGGAGGGTGTCAAATTTGAATTCCAAGTTGGTTTACTGAAGAGCAACTTGGTAATAAAATGTTTTTTTAAGGGGTGAAAATTTAAATTGAATTTAACAAGTAACCAGAAACAATGATAACGTGAATAATGAAAGTTTTTTTTTAAAGTGATCACTAAATCTTTGGAAATCTGTAATAATAGTCCATTGTGATTCAGGTCCTTCAGGATCAACCCGCCTTATTGTATATGCACCAATATTAATGTGTCATGATATCGATGCAGTTTTCTCTTAATAGAGGCGCAATTTCCTCATAAAACTACTAAATAGTCATTTTATATAGGGTTTTGTTATTTAGCATCATAAAAGTTAAAGCAGGGGCTGCAGAATGGTTTTGAAGGTGGGGCTTACCGCGCAAAAATTCACAATCAGATGGTCATTTCTACGTTTTTGTACACATCCCCCCCCTGTTTCTGCGGCCCTCGAAAGGATCATGATTTGAAGCAAACCTGCTGACAAATAGATTATTCCATCTTACGTGTTTGGAATTTGTCCCAATCCTAGAGTGGTCACAGAGACGTTGACTTGTCAGCCAATATGAAATTCTATGCTTTCAATATGATTCACTTCATCTTTAATATTGTTCGAAAGCTTTTGTTCAAAACTGTGAGCATCATTTTATGATTCTTAAGTCTTTCTGAAAAACTTCGATTATACATACATGTATAGAGTCATTGAGCCAAGAAAAAAGCAAGCATGAAAAAAAAGGATCTTCGCCCCTGGATCTGCCCCGCAGCACCCCTCGGAAATGACATATTCAAAATCATGTTAACAGAGATGGTGGTATACTGGGGAACGTTTCATGGAAGGAGTTGTCGGACGTTTAATCCGACAAGTCGACAAGTCCCATTTTATCCGACAGCTACCACGGTAACACTGCTTCTTAGCCAATCAACATCAAAGAAAGTTGTCGTTGACGACCTTTCGGGAAAAAAATTGATGAAACGCTCCCCACGTTTCTGCATCTGATGATTTTCTACCCTAGCATTTAACTTCCCCCTTCTTATTGTACATCGTATGGGCTTTGATGTGTTCTGACTTCTTTTCAGGATCATTGAGTAAAACTAACTTACTAAAAGTAACCTTTTTAATATCCCTGATCATACTGCTTGAAGTCCGAGTTTAAACGTACCCTTTAAAAGCCACTTTGTGGGAATTTGGCGAATGTCAAGTTTTTTTATTACTTTAATCATTGTGGTTGCAATATTTTCAGGACATTTTCGGAAGTGCACTTAAATTTCGCAATTTCCTCCTCTCTGAAACATAACAGGAAGAAACCATTTCGCAATAATCTCTTCCACCCCCCCCCCCCGTTTCCTGTAAAACTGTTTAAGAATATAAAAGGTTCTTCGATCGTCAAGGTTGCAGTTTAGTTGTTTACAGTTCCAGAGCTATCTACTTATCTTTTCAAAGTTATTCAATATGTATTCTGATACGGATCCCTCTGATAATCTTAGAGAGCTTTATGCCTTGAGTTATGGATTAGGCGCAACCGACAGCTAGACCAATCAAAGAGATATTTTTTTTTCAATTCTGTATCACAAAGGAGTACTTGTTCAATGTCAAAACGTGAGTATCATATTTCATTTTTTTTTCATATTGTTTAAAGAAATGAGACCCGGGGTGGGGGCACTTCCATTGACGAGTGGATACCATGCGCGACCATGGGGTCTCGAAAAGCACCCTAAACACGTATTTTCCATTTTCTGAAAATGCACACCTTAACAAGTAATGGCGTGTGAAACCCTACCCTTAACAAGTATTGGAAACAAACGATACGCTTTGCAAGTTCCCTGAATTGATCCCCTAAACAAGTACTGCGATATTTTTATTGTTATGTCACGGACGTCGGTCGTCGGTTTTACTTTCACCTACATAATTGGGTTTAGTACAGCCCCCCCCCCGGGGGGGGGGGGCACTTACATTGACGAGTGGATACCATGCGCGACCAAAAAAACACGTAAAAAGGATGTCCTTTTCACGATAGGGCACGTTACGTACGTAACGTGATAAGGGTGTCAAAAACACAAAAATAATGAAAAAAAGGTATCTATTTTGCTAGAAAAATTACGTATTTAGGGTCGAATTTGAGGGGATGATAAAACAAAATTCAAATGTTTTATAAAGGATGTCCTTTTGCCCCAACACTACGTGTTTAGAGTCCTATTTGCGCGAGGTGTAGAAGGTGGGGTCGTACTAAACCAAATAAGGTAAAGCCGACGACCGAAGGACCCGTAACAATAAAACATTCCTGTACTTGTTTAGGGGTTCATTTCAGGGAATATTTGCCGAGAGTATCGTTTTGTTTCCAATACCGTGACTTGTTAAGGGTAGGGTTTCACACGCCAATACTTGTTAAGGGGTGCATTTTCAGAATATGGAAATTACGTGTTTAGGGTGCTTTTCGAGACCCCATGGTCGCGCATGGTATCCACTCGTGAATGGAAGTGCCCCCCCCCCGGGACACCCCCACCTCTCACATCTCGCGCAAATCGTACTCTATAAACACGTAGTGACTCTGGGGGTAAAAGTATATCCTTTATAAAACATTTTAGTCATAATTTTGTACACCCTCGCAAATTTGACTCAAAACACGTACCTTTCATAGCAAAAATAGATAACTTTTTTTCATTATTTTAGTGTTTTTACACCCCTATCACGTTACGTACGTAACGTGCCCTATCTTGAAAAAGACATCCTTTTTACGTGTTTTTTGGTATCCACTCGTCGTAGTAAGAGCCCCCCCCCCGGGAAATGAGAATAGAAATAGGTGTTTTAAACTGAGTGATGTAAAATCCATGGTTGGTAAAAAAAATTAAAATTCATGTAAAGCAAAATCTCCCAAATCTATTTTTCACACTCCTATTATAGCTTACTTAATTTACATGAAGAATTATCATTTGATAATACAACCTAGATCACTACGCTCGCTCGCTTAGGGGGAGAGCGGGGCGACACTGCTCCATTTGTCACGCTCTTCTATAAAACCGTCATTTTTTAGCAGGAAAATTGTGCTTTATGATGTATAAAGGTCTAGGTCTAGGTAATATCTACCTAGTACTATTTTGGGCAAGGACATGCACACGGTTTTGACAAAAACGGGCCATAAAGAAAATTTCGCTGCAGGGCAAACCTGCCCCACCCTGAGGCAAGTTTGCCCGTTGGGCGGGGTGAATTAGCACTTAGGGGGAAAGAGTGAACAAAATTATGGGTTCAAAGACACCAAACATTTTTTTTCATATTGGAACACCAACGACTATTATTTCGATAATGAATGAAAAGTTATATGATTTAGCACAAATACCGACATACCGTTTATGAGTTTATGAGGATATTTTTTAGGCCTTTATGTAGATGAAACTAGGGCAGGCCTATACCCCCGTCAAAATAGGAGCGATCTTGCCTCACGGGTTTCCAATTTCTCTTCTTTTCTTCACAAAATGTACAACCTATGTTTATGTCTCAACGGCATATTTCAGTAAGCAAAAATCACACCTTTCTAACAATAAAACTTATAATATGCATTCATGAGTGTCTATAGAAAAATAAAAGAAATTTAATATATATGCATTTTTTTTTTACAAAATGGCCTCGAAATCGATAAGCCGCCGTAATTTTCTGGAATTCCAAGCACATGACCTCTCGCCAAGGTATGGCAACCTTCGGGTTGGTTGACATTACATCACCAACAAAACTTGTATCCAATCACAGCAAAGGGGGAAATCATGTGGTGGGCGGATTCGCCCCGCTCTCCCCCACAAGTAACATGAGCGCATACATTCGTAATTCCGAAGCTTCGTTATTCCGAAGGTTCGGATATTCCGAAGGTTCGTTATTCCGAAGGTTCGTATTTCCGAAGGTTCGTAATTCCGAAGGTTCGTTCGTCCGAAAACGAAATGAGGTTCGTAATTCCAAAGGTTCGTTAGTCCGAAAATGAAGTGATGTTCGTAATTCCGAAGGTTCGTTAATCAGAAAAAGAAATGAGGTTCGTAATTCCGAAGGTTCGTTAGTCCGAAAACTAAATGATTAACTAACCTTATTTCGTTTTCGGACTAACGAACCTTATTTCGTTTTCGGATTAACGAACCTTCGGAACATCGAACCTTATTTCGTTTTCGGATTATCGAACCTTTGGAATAACGCCACAAATGTTCGGATTAACGAACCCTTTTACATTTTCGGATTAACGAACATCGAGGTATAGGCAATTTACGTGTTTCGGAATTACGAACCTTCGGAATTACGAAGTGTAACCAACATGAGTAATGAAAGTCTCAATGGAAAGATTACTCACACGATTTGATTTATAGTGAGACGTGTATCCTTTCCATGGTTCTTATCGTGGTACAAGGTCTGTCTCATCTTTATTGGTTGTGTTATTGAGATATATACTGTATGTACATGGCATTAACGAATTATGATCTGTAGTTTTGGCGGAATAATATAATCGAAACCTTTATTAAAAAGAAAAGGATTCCTCTTATCTCATCGGGCTTATTATAATATTTCTTTTCCATTTTCTGTTCTTTTTTTCCTCACCTTTTTCAGGTAGGACAGAACATTAATATTTCTTGCTGTGAGCCATTTCTACGTGGTCACGTGGACACTCTCGAATGCCTGTCATCACTTGGATTCGTTAAGGAAAGGATGTCGTAAACGCCATCATCAATCAACTGAACACATCTCTCCAAATGTCTGGTTCTCAGGCTATCAAAGTTCACCCCCCTTGAATCTTTAACGTACAAACTGTCTATTAACAAGTGACATCCATTTCAGAACATTTACATCTACGGACATGCACTATTTGTAGCATTTATGTTTGCATTTTGGAATGGCAATATATGCATTTCATTAAATAAAACACCATCTCTGTCATATTGAGAACGGATTACAGCAAGTAGGCCCTACTGGTATATGTCTGTCAACTGCATTTGTTCGATTGTTTTCTGTAACCGGAGTTGATGTGAACGATACCTCTGAATATGGAATCTTCAGAAAAGAGTTTGCTTTCAATATTTTGCGAGGAGTTAAAGTGCGCTCTCTGTCAAGATCAGCTTAAAAATCCGCGATTGCTCATATGTATCCACAGTTTCTGTGAGGATTGCCTAGAGACATATTACAAGAAAGAAAACTATAGCGTTGGAAAGATCGCATGTCCGGTCTGTGACGAAGACACCGTTTTATCCGATGCAGGAATATCCGGACTGAGGCGTGATTTTCGCGCCATCGGTCTGATGGAAAGAATGGCGAAAGATAAAGGAAAGATGCAGCAGCAGAAGGCGAAGAAAGGACTACAGCTGTGTGAGGTTTGTGGTCATGTGGAGCAAGCAGCAACTTCCTTCTACAACTGCCAAGAATGCAAGTTAGTTTTGTGCAATGAGTGTGGGACAGCACATAAACACCCTGTCCATTTAAGTACGCATCGTGTAGATGTCGCAAACAGCTTAGATCTGCTATATGCTGATGATCAAGATAACGGGATCTTCTGTAAGAAACATGACGGAAAGAAATTAGAACTGTTCTGCAAGTTGTGTCTCATACCGGTCTGTGATCTTTGTTCTATCAGAGACCATCGTGCACAGGAGAACCATGACTGTATCAAGGTTGAAGATTTTATCCCTGTGATGCGCAAAGAATTACAGTCACGATTGTCTAGACTGACTGAAGCATACAATACATGTGAGATCGCCATTCCTTTGATTAGGATCGAAGAAAAAACGGCCGAGGCACAGAGAGATGTCCTTGATACTGCAATACATTTTGGTGTGGAAAAATCGATAATGGATATGAAAACTTTGGAAATGGATCTGAAAGCTAGGAATAAAGCTTTCTTGGACTTACGGAATCAAACCTTTAGTCAGTGGACTGAGATAATCAAAGAAAGGGCTGGAAACATAGAGAAAATTCGACTGAAAGTAGAAAGAACACTTGAGGAGAATATGAAGTGCAATTTAATTGCTTCCATGCACAATGGCCTACTGGCATCTATAGATGGTTTTCTCTCACAGGCTCCTGAGTATTTTATCTGCAGAACAATGCAGAAAGTCATGGGGGAAAAAACAGCTTCATTTCAGATTGACAAACCAAGGGCCTGCATTCAAACCTATGTTTACGAACCTTGAAGTATGTGATAGAAAAGATATCTGTGTATCTGCTGCATTTGTTGACCGCATATTGGCGGTAACATTTACCCATGATAATAGAATAGCCATATTGGGTACCTTTAGTGGGCCTTCTATATCTGCAACTAAAAATGAATACTTCACCAAAGATTGGAGAGATAAATGGGTAATACCATCAAAGAAACTCTATGAAATTACGGGCTATTGCGCTATACAACAAACTACAGCCCCACGAGTGGCAACGAAATTCGGGATAGAAACAAGACTCGAGGAATACGATTCTAGTACCTCTATATCGAAATTTGCATCACTCTCAGACCTAAGATTTGTGGTTGTTGGTGGCAATCCTACCAATGGAGATGTATACCACATCACAAATTTACCAGGCCCCGTTTCGGACATCGCAACTGACCTCAAAGACAACATTTACTGCAGTGTTCCAAGTCGGAAACAAATATGCGTAGTTCGAAGCGATGGACCCCATTGCAAAGTGATTCCTACTGGGAACCTGACACCAGAACAGATTGCAGTTTGTCCTCATAATCCGAACAAGGTCATATTCACCCACGACTCTTCAAAGGTGTCAGTTGTCGACTTGAGTGGGAAGCTTCTGAGAACCATCACCCGTCCGGAATGGAAAAAAATAGCTATTGGATGCGACAACGACAGTATACTGTACGTCCTGTGGGGGAACAGCTTGAGAAATCTACAGAGGTACTGTTTGAATGGAGACCCGTTCATGGATGCCATATTTCAAGAAGAAAGGTATGACGACTATACATGTGGAAGACTTCTTCTGGCAGTATCCCCTGGAGGAGAAGTAGCTGTTGTTACCAGGAAAGACAATGTGACGCTGATTTCGACTAAGCGTGAATTCACTGGCGGAAAAACTTCCTTGCCTAACTAATTGAGACACTCACCAATAGCCGAAAACTGGGTGACAAAGAACTCTAATGGTGGTTTGTTCAATCTTATCCGATTCGTCTTTTCGCCTATCCTAGTAATGAAGCGTGCTCTTAGGCTGGAGTATAGCCCTGCAGGCCTTCCACTTTCACTTTGAGTTCCCAAATATACAGTATGATTTATATCGATCTGCCGACACACAGCTATAGCCTTTTATGTTAAATGTCCATATTCGGAATATGGACATTTAACATAAAAGGCTATGGCTGTGTATCGGCAGATCGATATACTTCTTCCCCCAAAATGGCACGACTTGCCACGACAAAATCGTGGCCAAAAGTCGTGCAAGTGTCAGGCTGGCATAATGCTTGCCAAAATTTTCAACATGTTGACAATTGGGCACGCATAGTTCCCGCATTGGCCCGCATGAGCATGATGAGTGCGTGCCCATGCGCAAACTATGCGGGAACTACAATGCTTGAAAGTGTCAACCGAGCCTAATATTCGCAATGATTAATTAATTCAATGTTTTAATCCCATACTAGCATCATTCTCTTGCCATGAAGAATTCATGTACAATTTTCTGTTTCGACTCTTTGTTTAATTGAGTAATCAATGCACTTCGCAGACGTTCTTTATAGGGCAGGGAATCTTTTGTCAAAAGCTCTTAAGCCTAATTTGTCGAAATCGGTGAATCAATACAATACAGATAGTCCAGGATAGAAGAGGCATAACCTTGTTTTCTTATATATACAATATTTTTTGCTGGTTTCTTGTCAATTCGAGGGTGCTGATTACGAATCTGGATGATGCCACTCGTGTAACCTTGAGCATTTTCCGCAAATTGGCAAAATCCAATATGGCCGCCAAAATATGCAAATTACCCATGAAAATCATAAAATTGTCCACACATTGGCTGTGAAATGCATGAAATTGCATGGCAGGAGTGAAATACAATCTTAAGAAATAATTTTTGAAGAAATATTTATTTTCCTGATATTCAAAATGGCCGCCATAGGCCATTGTATACACTATCATGTACAATACGAATAGGGAAAACTAATTTTCACAAAAATTAGCACTAAACTGCAAAAATCGCGATGTATGAACGAAGTAATATATGCAAATCATTATTACTAACGAGATATATCATTTATAATGTCATATATGAGAACATTGCTGTATTTTGATATCTAAAATAGCCGCCACTGGCCCAAACAGTATTGCGCACAATGGCGATGGGGGCCAAAAATTCACAAGAGTGATCACTGAAATGCTTATTATAAAGATTAAACAGGTGGAATACTGACTATAAACATAATTATTAACGAAATATATTATTTATATGCCATGTATGTGGTGAATGTTGTATTTTGATATTCAAAATGGCTGCCATAGGCCCTAAAAGTATAATGCACAATGAGAAATGGTAGAAAGGAAATCACAAGAGTGAGCGCTAAAATGCATAATATATGTGATAAATTAATTGGATACTGTCTAAAAACGTATTTTCTAACGAAATATATCATTCAGGTTTCAAGTTTGTGTAAAATACTTTATTTCGACTTTCAAAATGGCCGCCATCAACATTAACTGTATTATGTACAATGCAAAGTGGGAAACCAATATTCACAGGAGTGAGCACCATAATGCACGTAACAGTGATCTATGAGTAAAATATTGTCTGAAAGCATAATTTCTATTACTTAAGATATATCATTTATTCTGCCAGTTAGCTGATAAATACGGTTATTTTCAAGTGGAAATGGCTGCTACAGTCCCTTACGGTATTATGCACAATATGAAGGGAACAAATCACTTCAACAGAATTTAGCTTTGCTTGGTCAAATGGTGATGTATGATTGGAATGTTGTCTGAAAACGTGATTTATAACAAAATATATCATATCTTGTGTAATTTAGGTGATAAATACTGTATTTCAACATTCAAAATGGCTGCCATATGCCCATTTTGTGAACATTATTTGTCTCCACCCAAATTGTACATTATACGATAAGTGCCTATGGTGGCCATTTTCAATTTAAAAAATGCAGCATTTATCACCTTAATTACACAACATTATGATATATCTCATTAGAAACCATGGTTTTAGACAATAATTCACACTTACATCACAATTAACAATTATATGCAATATTTAGAGTCGAGCAAAGCCAAATTCTGTCAAAATTATATGTCCCATGTTACAATGTACACAATACTTTTAGGACCTATGGCAGCCATTTTGGATTTCAAAGTACAGCATTTATCATACCTCCACCATGTCCACGACCCATATGTGATGTTTTTAGTTAGAAATAATGTTTAAGACAATATCTTTACTCGTACATCACAGTTATATGCATTTACCGTAATGATTCTCACTCTTGTGAAAATAAGTTTCCCTGTTCGCATGTTACGTAATTTAGTTAGGGCAAGTAGAAGTTATTTTGAATGTCAAAAAAGTATTTATCATCTATATGGAAGAAGAAATGCGATGATTAAAAAAAAAGGTTTTCAAATAATGTGTTAGTCATACAACAGGATTATATGGATGTCATAGTCTAGCATAATCCAAATTATATGTCCCAATTCACATTTTAAATAATACTGTTAGGGCATATATGGGCCATTTTGAATTTCATAATACAGTATTTATCACATGTATGACTAAAGAAATGATATATCTTGCTATAAAACATGTTGGCAGGCAATATTTTACTTATAGATCACAATTACATGCATTTTATGTTTCTTACTCGTGTGAAAATTAGTTTCTCCATTCGCATTGTACATGATGAATATAGGGGCTATGGCGGCCATTTTGAATTTCAAAATACACCATTTATCACATAAATGGCATATTTACAATAATGTTTTTAGTCAGTATTCCACTCGTTTATCTTAATAATATGCATTTTAATGCTCAATCTTGTCATTTTTTGGCCCCAGCCATTGCCATTGTACATAACAGTCTTTGGGCCAGTGGCGGCTATTTTAGATATCAAAATACAGCAATGTTCCCATATTTGACATAATAAATAATATATCTCATTAGTAATGATGATTTGCATATATTACTTCGTTCATACATCGCGGTTTTTGCAGTTTAGTGTTAATTTTTGTGAAAATTAGTTTTCCCTAATCGTATTGTACATGATAGTGTATACAATGGCCTATGGCGGCCATTTTGAATATCAGGAAAATAAATATTTCTTCAAAAAATATTTCTTAAGATTGTATTTCACTCCTGCCATGCAATTTCATGCATTTCGCAGCCAATGTGTGGACAATTTTATGATTTTCATGGGTAATTTGCATATTTTGGCGGCCATATTGGATTTTGCCAATTTGCGGAAAATGCTCAAGGTTACACGAGTGGCATCATCCAGATTCGTAATCAGCACCCTCGAATTGACAAGAAACCATAAAAAAATATTGTATATATAAAAAAACAAGGTTTGGTCAATTTTCTATGGGGCCTATCCTGGACTAAGAGTCTTGGTCTGGACAAACGACATATTTGCAATTTTTCGTCTGGTCTGAATCTGAAGACGATGTGCTGTCCCGGTCCACCAACTGTCTACAATGACTTCTATAATCTGTCCATTGTGATTTGACGGGCACTTACAATAGATTCTCAACGTCACAGAAAGCGTCTGTGAAGTGATGCGAAAATATACGCTATTGATAGAAGCATCTAAGGACAGAGAGAAAAGGGATCGCCTCAGATGTTTCCCCTTTATCATTATTACACATTTAGTGATGTGATTTTGATGTTCATGTGTTATATTTTGCTTAGTTATAAAGCACAAGGAAATATTATTATCGTAGCGCTTATTTAACTCTTAGTTAACTCAGACCACTCTTTTATCAGTTACCAACTCGCAAAATAATTTTTGTAAGATTATGTAGTAATTTTTATCATAAAATTATATTTTTCTGTTAAATGAGGAAAATGATTATGCATGCTTAAAATGTATCCTGCATTTTGATGATTCTTTTGGGCATTAATTTGCATTTGATTGCAGATACTCCATTCATATGTGTGAAATATGAACAAATGCTACTCCTTTTTTATTATGTCGTTTCTCGTATACTGGTATCCGATTTGTATGACTATACTCCTCATATAAGCACTCTTTACTGATATACTCGATTTGTTAAGACTTCGGATATAATGTTAATGAGATATAATAGCGCCAAATATTTGTCCTACAGTGTTACTTTGTTATCTATTTTAATGAAGATGAAAATCATAAATATATGTAATTATATAGTCATGTGTTTTCTTGTTGTAACGTAAGTGTTTCGTATATTTTCGTCTAATATGTAATTCAATGTTTACCCATTTATCTCGATATGCATAGCGTTGCCCATCATCTTTTTTTTCCCTTCAGTATAATCATATATCATCGCAGCGTAACATGAAACCGGGGTTTCAATGTTCATTGTCATACTGTGAAACCTTTTACATCAGAACATTGATAAAAAAAACTGTTTGCTGATCTTTTGTACCCGAATACATTATATTCTAATAAATGAATAAACAAATGAATAGATGCGAGAATGCTAAGTCAGATGATGAAACATAGCATTGTCTATCGGCCGTTTCAGATTTGAATAAGTGTGCATATGGTACGATGTCAGTTATTGTTTATTATGATTGTGATGCATGCTCTAAAATATAAAATAAAACTCTCTTCATTTCATGCATTAGCAAGAAATAACTTGTAAAATGTATTTTGTTTTCAGTTTTGATATACCCACGTATAATAAATGAGAGCGCGAAGCGCGAGCTGAAAGGTTTTTTCATTACAGCCTACAAAAGGGCATTCTTATAGCTCTTTTATGCCCCCGCAGACGAAGTCCAGAGGGGGCATTAAGCGTTGCCCCTGTCCGTGTGTCCTCCCCCACTTGATTTCCGCGCAATAATTAAAAAAAACATTTAATGGATTTAAAAAAATTGGTGTGTAGGTAGATGACATCAAAATACAGGCTAGTTAGAATTCTGAATTCAAGTTAGAATTCTGAGTTCGCAAGTCAAAGGTCAAAGCTCATTAAATATGCGAGTTGGTTTCCACGCAATAACTCGAAAAGTCTTTAATGAATTTTAAAAATTGTAGGTGTGTAGGTAGATGACACCAAAATACAGGCTAAGTTCGAATTTGGAGTCCGCAGGTCAAAGGTCACAGCTCATTAAATATGCGAGTTGGTTTCCGCGCAATAACTCGAAAAATATTAAATGGATTTATAAATTTTTGGTGTTTAGGTAGATGACACCAAAATACAGGCTAAGTTCGAGTCCGCAGGTCAAACTTGAGGTCAAATCAGGACACAGCTCATTATATATGCGAGTTGGTTTAAAGGTCTAAGTTTGTTCATTATTATAAAAAAGGAAAATAGGAAATCGTGATGTGATGGACAAAAGAAGCAGAGAAGAATGGGAGGAGGCACGATTTTAGCATCAGCCCAATAATCATGATATAAACGCTTTAATGAGTTTTAACTGGAATTGTGATGTTTGAGAGGGAGTACATAATTTATGGTTTTTGTGTTTGTGTGTATTTGAGTTTTATCAGACGTGTATCAATCAGATATGATTATTTAAGCCTGGGACCGACCTTTAACGACACCATCCGAAAGACGTGACGGGGTTCGAACCTCTGCATCAATTTGTAACTTCCCCAACGTAGCTTGGATTACAGGCGCAGCCACAACGCCCAGTAGAATTAATGTATATAGTTGCAGTAATTGTATAAATCAGGGCCTTGTTGCATAATAGTTGCCATTATGGTAACTTTGCCATCCAACTGTAACTACTAACTACCATGGTAACAATGCTGAACGGCCAATCAAAATCAAGGATAAAGATACCATTGGCTGGCAGACTTACTAATATAATAGTAACTTTTATGCAACGGCCCCCGGTAGATGTGGTATGCATTCTTTTACTAATAATGGAGATAAGTATGATATGTACAGAATTTGTAAGATCTAAAGTTTTATTTTTATTATCATTATGATAAATCATTTACCTTTACCTCAGTAGGCCTCCAAGCTCTCTGTATTTGGGAGATTATGCACGATTTCTTGTAATTAGCTGGAATGAAAAAAACTGTAAAAAAATCTGCCTTCTTTGTATTTTTGTTTGTCCTTTGGATTTCTTAACATATTAACCTTTATATTTGTTATTTATGATATTTTTCAAGTTGTAGTTAAATGAATAATGATAGTTTAAATATATGATTTAACAACAATTTTTTTTTTTTTTATTTAATGTTCATGGTTGCTGATAAAATTAGAATACATATAACGCTAATTCTCCAGAACTGTATCTCAAACTAGTATTAGCTTAATGACTGGATACAAAAAGCACTATCATTGGATAACTCATTTTTCTGACTATCTGGATCCACGGGTTTCTAAATCCTTGTTTTTTACGCCAACCACTGAATACGAAATAATACAGATTATTAAAAAAATGAAAATCAGTTCTTCGTGTGGTCATGATGATATAAGTACGAATTTTGTGAAAAAAAATTATATATTGTATATCCAAACCCCTTGAATACATTTGTAACTTGTCAATGTGTACAGGCATCGTTCCAGATAGTCTTAAAAATAGCTAAAGTAATTCCAATATATAAAAAGAATGATTCTTACTTAATCCAAAATTACCGGCCAATATCTCTTTTACCAACTTTTTCGAAAATTTTAGAACGCATCATATTTAAAAGGCTTTATAGTCACTTAAGCGAAAATAATATTATTACCAAGTATCAGTTTGGATTCAGACCCAACCACTACACAGTAAAAACGCTGTTTAAGATTTTATACAACGCTGTTTACTATATGAACCTTACAGTAGTTGTTTAACAGTTTAAACAATCATGTTTAATTTTTGAAGATTAGATATTGAAAATTAAACTTTGTTGTTAAGATATTGAATACTTGTTTAAACTGTTTAAACAATTACTGTAAGGTTCATATAGTAAACAGCGTTGTATAAAAAATTTAAACAGCGTTTTTACTGTGTATACTGAATTTGCCTTACTTCATGCAATAGAACATATTACATCATGTTTAGATAAAAGAGAGTTTACGTTAGGGATATATATCGATCTAAGTAAGGCATTTGACAAATTTTAAATCATAAAATCATGTTGCATAAATTAAATCACTATGGCGTGCGGGGAGTACCGCACGACTGGTTTGTTAATTATTTTTCTAATAGAAAACAATTTACAAGCTATAAAGGAGTTAAATCTGAAACCATGCCAGTGACCTGTGGAATTGCGCAAGATAGTATTATTGGTCCCTTGCTTTTCCTTATATGTGTGAATGGTATATTAAATACTTCAAAAATATTACATTTCATTCTGTATGCAGATGATACTAACATATTTATTTCACATTCTGATAAAACACAACTTCAAAATTATGCAAACACTGAATTAAAAAAGGTTTCTACCCGGTTCAAAGCAAATAAACTTTTCTTAACACTGATAAGACCAAATACATGTTTTTCTGCACTATTCACAGTTATCGATCTCAGTTAAATTTTTCAATAAAACTAGACAATGATGCAATAGACAAAGTAAATACTATTAACTTTTTAGGCGTACAGATAGATGACAAGCTCTCTTGGGTTAACCATATAGATCACATCAATGGAAAAGTTAGTATGTGCGTTGGTATGTTATATAAATTACGTAATATGCTCCCACTTAAAACCCTCTTTACTTTGTATAATGCCATTATCTTGCCCCATTTGGATTATTGTAGTCTTGTCTGGGGAGGGGCCAGCTCATGTCATTTAAACAGATTGATTGTACTTCATAAGAAAGCAATTCGTCTATGTTCTAACACGCATTATCTTGCCCATACTCCACCTCTATTTAAAACGTTCAACACTGCCAATTTAACTGATACTATAAAAATAAAGGCAGCACTTTTTATGTTCCGATATATGAATAACTTGTTACCGGCTATTTTCAATAATTATTTTCTTACGGTTGATAAAAAACATAGTGTTAATACAAGACAGAAACAATATATTTGTGCCATATTCACGCTTACTACGACAGACGAACTCTATTAAACACAAAGGGGCTCAATTTTGGAACAGTCTTAACCCACTACTTAAAAGAATGACCACCGTTACCTCATTTAAGGCTAAAATTAAACAACATCTTTTTGCCACTTACAAGTGATTCCTTTAAATTGAACCAAAATTAAAAAAACAGTCATATGATATATTTTGTTTTGTCTTGTTTTGTCATGTATTGTAAATATTGTAACTTGTTTCATGTATTATTTCAATTGCTATTTCCTATGTATTTTATTCCTACTATAATTTATTTGCTGTATTTGTATCACTGTAATCTATTTGTCATGGATCCCCTGCTTTTCAAGCCTCTGGCTTTTCTAGGGTGTTTGATCCTCACATTTTTACAATGTACATATCTACTCATGTGATTTTTTACCTAATAAATAAATTGAATTGAAAATTGAAAAATTGAATTGAAAATGTGTTGTTTACAATGCGGCATAACTCTAAGATATTTCTAATCAAGTATCCTTGCTGGGTCACTACGCTTCTTCGCATACGAGTAATGGAAGTCTCAAAATGTGCCTAAATATAAAAGAACTTTAGCTCGCACTTCGCACTCTTGCACTATTTGATTAGCGAGGCGTGTATCCTTTCCATGCTTCTTACAATTGTCTATCTCATCTTTATTTGTTGTTTTACTTAACTATATACACGTATCAGGAGTGGATCTATAATTTTCACGGTGAGGGGAATTTTGTACAGAAAATTGTTGACCCCCCCCCTCCAAAAAAATTTCTTCACTTCCAAATAGAGCTAATTTGTTTCAGAAAAAATGACAAGCCCCCCAAAAAGAAAAACACATAAAGAAAGGTCCTCACTTGCCTATGCATGACACATTCCACTATTTTTTTTTTTGGGGGGGGGGTGCCTCTCACACAGGAAGGGGGGAAGGCACGGACCGACAAGTCCCTGGATATATATATCCAGAGGGGAAAGATTCCCGTCAATTTTTTTTTCATCTCATCAGGCTTGTCATAGGATTTTTTTTTTCTTTCTCCTGTTATTTTTTTTCAGACATCCTTTTCAGATAAAGCTATCTGTGAACACATCGACGTAATGAATATTTTATGCTGTGGACATCTTCTATACGTAGACACTCTTGAACACCGGCCATCACTTTGGCTTCGTTCGGGAAAGGACGTCATAAAGGCAACGCCATCATCAATCATTGGAACGCCTATATAGCCACGTCGTTTGCCGGGGATCGGACTAACAAAGTTCATACCTTTGCATCTTTAACATCTGAACCGTCCATTAACAAGTGACATCCATTTAAGAACTTTTGCATATATGGATTTACTATTGTATCGATGTCTAATTATCAAGACTGGATCAAAGTAGGTAGGCCCACTATGTAATGGGTTTTTGTATTAAGTGGTTCAATGTAAATTGCGTATGTGTCCATTAGCTCTTAATATGGAATCTTCAGACAAGAATATGCTTTCATTTCTCCGTGAGGAGGTGAATTGCGCAATTTGTCTAAATCAACTTAAAAATCCGCGATTGCTCATATGTATCCACAGTTTCTGTGAGGATTGCCTAGAGACATATTACAAGAAAGAAAACCCTAGCGTTGGAAAGATCGCATGTCCGGTCTGTGACGAAGACACCGTTTTATCCGATGCGGGAATATCCGGACTGAGGCGTGATTTTCGCGCCATCGGTCTGATGGAAAGAATGGCGAAAGATAAAGAAAAGATGCAGCAGCAGAAGGCGAAGGTAGGACTACAGCTGTCATGGCTGTGTGAGGTTTGTGGTCATGTGGAGCAAGCATCAACTTCCTTCTACAACTGCCAAGAATGCAAGTTAGCCTTGTGCAATGAGTGTGGAGCGGCGCATAAACATCCTGTCCGCTTAAGTACGCATCATGTACATGGCGACGGGTTAGACCTGCAAGATTCTGATGATCAAGATAAGATGATCTTCTGCGAGAAACATGAAGGAAAGAAGAAAGAGCTGTTCTGCAAGTTATGTCTCGTACCTGTCTGTGATATTTGTTCTATCAGAGACCATCATGCACAGGAGAACCATGATTGTGTCAAGGTTGAAGATTTCGTCCCTATGATGCGTAAAGAAATACAGTCACGATTGTCTAGACTGACTGAAGCATACAGAACATGCGGGACCACCATTTCTTTGATTAGGAACTCAGAAAAAACTGCCGAGGTACAGAAAGATGTCCTTAATAGTGCAATTCATTTTGGCATGGACAAATCTGAAATGAATCTGAAAGCTAGGAATACATCCTTTTTTAACTTACGGAATCAAACTTTTAGTCAGTGGACAGAGATAATCGAAGAAAGAGCTGAAAACATAGAAAAAAATCGGTTGAAAGCAAAAAGAACACTTGAGGAAAATATAAAGTTCGCTTTAATTGCTTCCACATACAAAGGCCTTCTGGCATCCTGTGATAGCATTCTCTCTCAGAATCCAGATAAATTTATCTGCAGAGAGATAAAGAAAATCATCGGAGAAAAACTGCTCCGTTTCAGATTGACAAACAGAGGGCCTTCATTCGAACCTTTGTTCACGATCCATGAAGTATGTGAAAAAAAAAATATATCCGTCATGTCCGTATCAGATGTTAGCAGAATGTTGGCCGTAACATTTACCTATGATAATAGAATAGCCATTTTGTGTTACTTTACTGGACTTTCTACATTACCAACTAAAACGGACTACTTTTGCCAGTATTATAAAAGTTACCATAAAGTTTCAAAAGCTCTGTATGAAACGACGGAGTATTACGCCATACAACAAACTACAGCATCCCCACGAGTGGCGACTAAATTCGGAATAGAAACAAGACTCGAGGAGAAGTTCCAATCAAGTAGCGCTGAATCGAGCTTTGCATCACTATCAGACCTAAGATTTGTATTAGGCGATGGCAATCTGAATGGAGACGTATACCGCATCACAAATTTACCAGGCCCCACTTCAGACATCGCCACTGACCTCAAAGACAACATTTACTGCAGTGTTCCAAGTTGCAGACAAATATCCATAGTTCGTTGCGATGGACCAAATTTCAAAGCGATTCCTACTGGGGACCTGACGCCAGAACATATTGCAGTATGCCCTCATAGTCCAAACCAGGTCATATTCACACACGACTCTTCAAAGGTGTCAGTTGTCGACATGAGTGGGAAGCTTCTGAGAACCATCACCCGTCCGGAATGGAAAGAAGTAGCCATTGGATGCGACAACGACAGTATACTCTACGTCCTGTGGAAGAACAAAGCAGGGTTGAGGACTCTACAGAGGTTCTATTTGAATGGAGACCCGTTCATGGATGCCATCTTTCAAGAAGAGATACATGACTGTACAAGACTTCTTCTGGCAGTATCCCCAGCAGGAGACGTAGCTGTTGTTACCAGTAACCGCAATGTTGCGCTGATTACGACTAAGCATGAATTCACTGGCGAAGAAACTACCTTGCCCACTGATTGAAACACCAACCAATGGCCTAAAACTGGGTGGCATATTTTATGTGAACTCTAATGATGGTTTGTTAACTCTTAATCATCCCTGTTCAATTAATCTTTTCGCCTAGCCTAGTATGCAGCTTGCTCTTACATGTCTTAGACTTACATGCCTTTCACTTTGAGTTCCCGGACATGCACAGCTATAGTCTTTTATGATGAATTCCATAAATCCTACGGAGGTTCTTAGAGTAGCGCTCCTTGAAACAGGTCTGACTATACCTCATTAAGGCGGCACTTGTCCCAACCATCCCATGGAGTATACAGGAAAATGGGGTTGTGGAGAGGAGGCTGATCCAAGTCTGTTTAGTAGGCCTACGTAATAGGTAATATCTTGGCAATGTTGTTGTGGTGGCATGAACTGTCCATGATATGCCCAAGGACGGTTGTGTCTCTGGCAATGCGTTATTGTCATTTAGACCTTATCCTATATACTTTGGTCAATATCCATTTACGCAAATCGATTTCGTCAGGGGTTGCACAACGGAGGAGGGGGTTTCAAGTTGTAAAAAGGGGAGGGGGGGGAGGAGGTAAAAATCATAAAATGGATAGCTTTCACCGTTTGACCGATATTGTTTAATTGTAGACAGTCATAATGCCATCATCGGCTTGACCCATCAAGGTAGTGCATTTTAGCAATCACTTTGCTGACGCTTTCTATATCACTGATAATCTTTTGTCAAAAACCCTTCATAACAAAGAAGTCTATGTCGAAACCGGTGAATCAAAAAGGCAGCGTTGTCATTGAGTCTGGAACATCATGTCCTCTGACTTGTTTGCGAAATTTCGTCCATTCCGAATCTTAAGGCGATGTGCTGTTTAGGTCCAACATTCGACAATGACCTCTACTCTGTCCATTGTGATTTGACGAGCATTTCCAGTAGATTCTCAACGAGATTCTCAACGCTCCAAAAAAAAAAAGAAAAGCATCTGCGAAGTGGATGCTGAAATACCTTTAATACATGGCGTCACCTTTGTTACGTCTAATATGATCTGGGGCCCGTTGCAGAAAGAGTTGCAATCAATCGCAACTCTAAAAATCACGCGCAACTTGATTTTCAAATTTCAACCAATCAACAGCGCGCATTTGGGACTTGCGATTGATTTTTTGGCTTGCGTTTAAACGCAACTCTTTCTGCAACGGGCCCCTAGTCTAGGTCTACATGATTAGATGTACTGGAAATGAACCAATTTTTCATCGTGTGATCACTTTGGGCGTTAGATCAAGTGACAGTTCAAGTGAGTATGGTTGTACCAATCTTTGTAAGATGTGCCTCAGGGCTCCGTCTTCCAAAGAGTTACGATTGATCCGATCAATGGCAATTGTACGGAAATCCAGTATTGCCATTTCTACAATAAAATTTTAAAATGTACTTTGTAAACAAAAAGAAGCACACTGAATTTTCAAACAAGCCATGGATGTATGAATACTTTATATTATATTTTGAACAAACATGCATTTCAGATATTGACATTCCTGGCTTTCCATAGTTGTGATTGATTGGATCAATCGCAACTCTTTGTAATACGGAGCCCTGGACTCTGGACGACGACGATATATTTGCAATTTTTCGTCTGGTCCGAATCTGAAGATGATGTGCTGTCCCGGTCCACCAACTTTCGACAATGACCTCTAATCTATCCATTGTGAATTGACGAGCATTTCCAATAGATTTTCATCGTCACAGGAAACGTCTGCGAAGTGGTGCGTAAATAAACACATCTACAGGCCTGGTCACACCGCCCGAGCGTTGTCGGAGCGGTCGTGTAGCGGTAGGGAGGGAGGGTCGAATTTCACTCACAAAATTGGGGAAAAAATCGAAAACAAAATAAAAACAATCGAAATCGAAAATGGCGAACGGGAGCGAGCGGTGATGATTTTTTTCTCTCCGTTCCACGACCGCTCCAACAACGCTCGGGCGGTGTGACCATGCCTTTAGAACAGAGAATAGGGATCGCCTCAGAAGTTTCCCCTTTATCATGTATTACAAATTTTGTGATGTGATTTGGATGTTCATGTATTATGTATATTGCTTCGGTATAATTATTATTGTAACGCTGATAGATTGTCAGTTACCAACTTGTTCATCAAATGAAAATTATTAGAATCATGTAGTCAACATTATCCTAATCTTATTTTTGTTGTTAAATGAGGGAAAATGAAAATACATATTTTGAGAGCATTTCGAGGATTCTTATGTCATTATATATAAACTTTGTTGCATTATATAGATATTTCAGTTATATGTGCAGAATATTACCATATGTTACTCATTTTACATATTTCATTGTACAATGCATGATATCCAATTTATATTACTATATACTCATCATATTATGATAGTGCCCTTTTCTGTCGCGCGATCTAACGAAAGCCACGATTGGCCGTTCGTAACTGATCGCGAACATCTTTGAACCATTCAAAGTATTTCTACCATATTAAACAAGATTACCACAACTTTTTTGATCAATAAATATATATCTATAATACATGTATCTTATTATATGTTTCATTGTAACAACGTAACTGTTTCGTATATTTTCGATTATGGTTTATGTAATTCATCAATGTTCGCTCATTTATCTCATTATACATAACGAAGCCAATCATTTTTTTTCTTCAGTATTATCATACCATCTTAGCATAACATGAAACCGTGGTTTTAATGTTTATTGCCATACTGTGAATCCATTGCATTGGGGCAGTGACGAAAAACATTTTTCTACTGATCTTTTGCACTCGAATACATATATTCTAATAACTAAATAAGTAAACAAATGAATACATGCTAGAATGCTAAGTCAGAAAGATGTAACATAGCGTTGTCTATGTCGACTTTTTGTCACGGTAAAGTTATATAAGGATAACGCCCACGGTGTCTAGTATTAAGTATGCATGTTGGTAAGACTTAAAGGTCAAGTCCACCTCAGAAAAATGTTGATTTGAATCAATAGAGAAAAATCAGACAAGCACAATGCTGAAGATTTCATCAAAATCGGATGTAAAATAAGAAAGTTATGACATTTCAAAGTTTCGCTTATTTTTAACAAAATAGTTATATGAACGAGCCAGTTACATCCAAATGAGAGAGTCGATGATGTCACTCACTCACTATCTCTTTTTTTATTGTTTGAATTATACAATATTTCAATTTTTACGAATTTGATGATTAGGACCTCCTTGCCTGAAGCACAAAATGTTAAAATAATGGAATTCCACGTGTTCAGGGAGGAATGAAACTTCATTTCACATGACAAGAAAATAAAAATATTTCATATTTCATATAATAAAATACAAAAGAAATAGTGAGTGAGTGATGTCATCAGTTCCCTCATTTGCATACCGACCGAGATGTGCATATAACTGTTTTGTGAAATGAAGCGAAAATTTGAAATGTCATATCTTTCTTATTTTACATCCGATTTTAATGAAATTTTCAATGTTATGCTTGTTGAATTTTTCTCTTTTTATTCATATCAAGTTTTTGTTGGGGTGGACTTAATTAAGTTACTGTTCATTTATACCCCGGTCGCATTTGCTCTACGGCGAGACGAGAACAGCGTTTTTTTTTTTATTCAAGCCATCTATATATATGTGCTGGTACAAAAAATGTTAAAACGGCTGTTTTCGACTCGCCGTACGGCCACCGTAGAGCAAATGTGACCGAGGTATTGCCTCTTCCATGATTGTGATGCATGCTCTAAAGATATGAATGAGAACTCTCTTCATTTAATGTCTTAACAAGAATCAACTTGCAAAACGTATTTTTTTATATAGTTTCGTTGCCCAAGTACCAACACCCATGCAGGCATAAACGTTGAAAATTCAAATTTCATTACCTCTTTCCGGCTGTCTTTCTTTAAACGCATTGTAAAATACTACTTATGCCTGCTTTTTGTTATTGATTCTCGTCCTCATTTGATCTTGTTGATTGTACATTGATTTAGTGATAAAAATGTTCCTTAATTGTTTAATCATCTTATTTTGAAAAAATAAAAGTTTGTATTGTATTTCCAACAGAATATCAACCTGATGTCTTGAGTTCTTGATTTCCGATTCTCTTGTATACACGTTTTGGTGGTGCGTACATGCAGTGTCCGAGTCAGGGTTTACAAAAAGTCGTGAGGGAGGGTGCACCATTTTTTCTGACTATCGGAAAAATAGAGGTCAAATTATCACCGCCATCGAAAGAACTTCCACTAAAAGGGCTATCACAATTGCTCGTGCGATCGTTTGCGATCAGTTAGTCCCTACCTGACATGTCTGATCACAACGTATGTTGCACACAGAATCACAACGGTTTTGGCAGTCGCACCACCAATTTTGAAAGGGACTTTACAGGGGCCACGGAATCGGGGGGGGGCTGGGGGCTTCAGCCCCCCACACTTTTTTTCCAAAACCGTGTACAAAAACGCAAAAATAACCATACGATTGTGATTTTCTGCATGCATGGTCAGCCCCCCCCCCCCCCTACTTTGAAAACCGTTCCGCGGCCCCTGCTTTAGGCCCACTCGATCCGCCTAGATAACACGACATTTTTTCTCTTTTTTAATTTCGTCTAAGAGTAAGATGCAGGGTTAAGGTATGTAAAACACGTGGTTGAAGTTGGTTAGTGTGTGAAATTTAGAATGGAGTAATTGTCGCCGGAGCAAATGTCATCGAACATTTTTCAACTCATAGCAGTCCCCAGAGGGGAAGAGACAGATTTTCCTTTTACGTTCCCCACGTACATCACCACCTGGGTACATGGGCCGAAATCTGTCCCGAAAGGTAGGGGGACCACGGGGGCGGATCCAGCCTTCGCCAATAGGGGCGATTTTTTTTTTTCAGCGATATGTTAATCCCCGATCGGCCGCTCAAAGATGATTTTAGTTTGTTTCATTGAAGGGGTAGTCCTCATGGTCACTTCTTAGCCTTATTCTTATAAAGCAACATAAATATATGATATCATAATTCTTATTTATATAATGCGAGCGCGGAGCGCGAGCAAATTGTTTTTTTTGGGGGGGGGAATTTTATGTATTTTTTTCTAAAAGATGATTTTAGTTTGTTTCATTGAAGGGTTAGTCCTCATGGTCACTTCTTAGCCTTATTCTTATAAAGCACCATAAATATATAATATCATAATCTTTATTTATATAATGCGAGTGTGGAGCGCGAGCAAATTATTTTTTTGGGGGGGAGGGAATTTTATGTATTTTTTCCTAAAATTTGAACATTCTGGGCAATGTTTCTTATCCTGAAAAAGTTGTGTATGCAACTACATAATTACTACGAAGTGTGAGCAGAAATGAACTGATGGAAAATGTACCTGTTAAAGACTGCTTGCAGATAGCCATGAAGACGTTACATATTTCAACAATCAAATAATGCGAGCGCGAAGCGCGAACTGAATTTTTTTTGAAATTTTACCTAAGGAATGAAAATTCTAATCCCTTTTTATAATTTAAACAGATAGGTATATAACTAAACACTTGATGCTAGTTCGAAGCGCGAGAGGAAAAAAATCGAGATTTAGACCTAAAAACGGGACACTCTATTCATGTTTTATAAATCATGTAAAAAATGAGTAATAGGGGATCTTCCTACATTAATAATGTGAGCACAGAATTTTTGATATTGTGATCTGAAACTGGATAATGATTTAAATAGAGATCAAGTCGAGTATCTGAATAAACATGCGCGCGCGTGTTTCATATTAAGACCTAGAAGCCAGGCATTCTAAATACATCTTTTATCATCAAAATCAAAGCGAGCGCGAAGCCCGAGCTTAAACTAATTGATATTCTTTCTGAAAAAAAAGAGTCAATTTCAGATTTTTATTTTAAGCACTTTGTAGAAAAATTGTGAGGGGATATGGATCGCACTTAATAAAGAGCTGATATTTTTCATTATTATTACTTTGAGTTTTAACATAGGACCGGGACATCCTTAGGACATGCATATAAAAATGATGACTTTCTTTCTATTCCTCTTGCTTAGCGCGAGATGAAACAAAAGGGACAATTTAATTATTAAATTAAAATCTTATTCATTAATTCCTAATATTTTTAGCCATTAATGCGAGCGAAAATCGAGAGCTAAAATCTTTGATAAACTGTCATGAAAATCAATATTGACACATACATAACTCGCCAATCAAAATGCGACCGAGTAGCCCTATTTGATACGTTTTGACAATCAGACTTGAAAAGGGATATTTTTCAAACTAAATGGAATGCACGATAATAATAGGTACTTAATAAATCGAAATTTGCGAGGCTCAGCGCGAGCAGAAAATGTCAATATTCAGACCATAAAGCTGTCATTTTAACAGAACACTTTTTAAAAATACTTTGTAAATCACACAAAATAATGAAAGTTCGATTTCCGAGCAGTGGCGTAGCTAGGATTTTTTTCACGGGGGGCTATCAAGGGCACTGGGGGGTCCTTGCTATTTCAGGGGGGGGGGGGGCACCGGCCATTTTCTGGTGTGTGTGTATGGGTCCACAAGGGCGGATCCGACTTTCGCCAATAGGGGACGGGGCACGAAATTATCTTCACCTATATCAGTCACTTCTTAGTTTTATTCTTATAAAACAACATAAACATAAAATAATTTCATAAGCCTTATAGAAAAATGCGAGCGCGAAGCGCGAGCGATTTTTTTTTTATACTTTAATGTATTTTTTCCTGAAAATTCAATTTTCTGGGCTATGTTATGTGTGATCCTGAACAAGATTCGTATGTGCCCCCAAGCGCGAACAGAAATTTTAATAAACTGTTCTAGCATTATCGAAAAGGGACCTATTAAGGACTGCTTACAGTTACCCACGAAGACGGTATATATTCCAATAATGCGAGCGCGAAGCGCGAGCAAATTTTTTTAAATTCCGACCTAAAAAAATGGTCATTCTAAGCACTTTTTGTATTAATGGGATGGGTATGTAACTAAACAATTGATGCGAGCGCGAAGCGCGAGAGGAAGAAAATTGAGATTTTAGACCTAAAAGTGGGACACTCTATTCATAAGTAAGTCATAAATAGGATATAGTCAATTGGGTATCATTAATAATGCGATCGTGAAGCGTGAGCAGACAATTATTGATATTCTGATGTAAAACTGGATTAAGTACATTTTAAATAAAGAACATGCAGGCCCTATCGCGCATGTTTTCAGATTTACAATCTCGGCATTCTGAATACATTTGTTTAATGGAACATTATGGAATACACGTAGACAATATGAACTTGGCAAATCAAACAATGTGACCACGCAGCGTGAGCTTAAAATGCTGATATGTAGACCATAAAACGGACATTTTACAGAGCACTTAAATTTACAAATGAAAAAAAAATAATGAAAGCTCGATGTCCAAGCTAAAATATATTTTGCATATTGACTTCAAAACTTGCTCCACATCAGAAGGATATGAATCCCATCGAACAGGCAATTATAGCGCGAAGCGCCAGCAAAAATTTTATATACTAACATGAAAAGATTTTTTTTTCAATTGCAAGTCTTCCCCTCACATTATGTCATTCACTCGTCTTCCTCCTCTTATTTTCCTCTTCTGTCTTTCTTCTTCTTTTCCTTTTTCTTTCTTCTTTCTCCCTTTTTTCTTTTCTTTTTTTTTGCTCTGCCAATTTTTTTCTGGGGGGCACACCAAATCTCAGGGGGGGGGGGCACGTGCCCCCCAGGCCCCCCCGTAGCTACGCCACTGTTTCCGAGGTGAAATGTGTAATGTATATTGACTTCCAAACTTGATATTTAAGCTCCATATTGAACAGTCACCTAACAAGCAATGCGAGCGCGAAGCGCGACCGAAAATTTCATATAGTGACATGAAAGATTCTTTTTATTTTCCAAGTCCTCCCCTCATCTTATTTTATTCACTCTGGAAAATTTGACATGCAAAAAAAAGGGTTTTCAACCAAAATGTAAGGTCATTTAGTCCAAAAATACTTGTATTATGTCGAATGTGAATGATGCATTTTGTTTCCATCATAAAAGACCAAAAATAGTAGGGGACATTTGATATTGTGTCCCCCCTACTATTTTTGGTAGGGGGGACACGTCCCCCCTGGGATTTCCGCCCATGTATATGAGGAGCAAGAGAACGCCCCCCCCCCATAATCGCCCTGCTTATTTTCTATACAGGGACAGGTAGAATATGAGAGGGAGGGAGGGGGGAACAATCTCTAGGATTCTTGATAAATAGATTTTGCTGGGAAAAAAACGATCTGTCTATTAATGCCCTTGCACACTGGCTTATCGGTTCAGGGGCCACAGAAGCAGTGGGGGGGGGGGGCTTCAGTTCCCCCACTTCAGTGTCCAAAACCGTGTACGAAAACGTAATAATGACCATATGATTGTGATTTTGGGCATGCGGTCAGCCCCCCCCCCCCCTTGAAAACCGTTCCGCGGCCCATACGGTTGATGGGGAGGGGGGGGGGGGGTGGCTCCGCCTTTGCCTGCTCCGAAGATAATTAAAGAGGTACTTGGGCTGAAAATATTAAATACATCCAAATAAATAATGACAGATAATACTTGTATTTATGATTTTCTTTGAATCTAGATTTCCAAATAGCAACATCATTGATAAACGGATAATACATTATACCCAAGAATTGGTAGAGCCATTTATTCTCTTCTCCCGTATGAAAGGAGAAAACCTATTATTACGATTGATGAATATTTTAGTTCTATACGAAAGTAGACAGTTGTAACATTATCGTGCCAAGGGTATTCTTTCAAATATGAAAAAAAAATCCTTAAACATATGCCCCAATTTTGTTCATAATTTACCGCAAAACTAGCCCGTGACAGAAGATTTGATGTCAGCTGAATATACAGTATAAACACAAATGATTTATACTTCATGGAAAACGGACAATAAGGATCGACGGACAAACATAGAAAATGCACCCTAACGATGGGCGGATCACAACATTTTCCACCATGAACGTGACTGATAATGTGAATGAAACAGTCATGCAAAGTCATTCAGTGCCGCCGTCGACTGAACGTTGAACTGCTCTTTGCACTAGCTCCAGCGGGTGAGTTTTCACGATTTATTTTACTTGCTTTATTTTGT
This sequence comes from Lytechinus variegatus, assembly GCF_018143015.1. Taxonomy (NCBI): domain Eukaryota; kingdom Metazoa; phylum Echinodermata; class Echinoidea; order Temnopleuroida; family Toxopneustidae; genus Lytechinus; species Lytechinus variegatus. Next base: position 30,790,416 of record NC_054755.1, read on the forward strand.
ACTATGCAATTAATTTGTATACTTTAAAGTAAAAAAAAATGTAAAATAAAAAAAAGATACTGGAATTGAATTTGTTTGCAAGTTTTTTTATCTGACTGTTCTATGATATCGATTTCCTGTTTTTTTTTTTTTTTGGGGGGGGGGTGGTGGAAATATGCCAGATACATGCATTTTATATTATTTTAGACATAAAGGCCTATATACGTCTCTCATAATATGTTTGACACAATGATATCAAACTTTTAAAAGATGATATTTTGTTTTGGACGAGAGAGATTTAAGGAATATGGACATTAAAGGGGAAGTTCACCCTGATAAAAACTCTATTGTAAAAATAGCAGAATAATAATTATTATTGTCGAAGGTTTGAAAAAAAAATCAAAGAATAAAAAATTATATATCAATATATTTCACAGCCATTTCTAAAGAGAAAAAAGACAAGATAATTGTAATTTATGCATTTTATATTATGTAACTTGTGGGGCAGCTGCTAGTATATGACGTTTCAATTCCAAAACTTTAAATTCTAATAACTTTCTTGATCCTTGATATATTTTCCTGAAACCCTCACCAATGATTTTAATTATTTTTCTGTCATTTTTACAATGAAATCGCTGATCCTATAACTTATTTACAGGATATCTTTATATGTACACACACACGCACATTATATTATATATATATATATATATATATATATATATATATATATATATATATATATATATATATAAAACTTTATTGGCAATGAAAGAAAACAAAGGGTTTCAACCAAAAATTAAGAAGAAAACGTCCGCAAAAAATTGACAAGCTAAGAAAAAAAAAGGTCTTCACTTTCGAAGGGGGGGGGCACACTTCTCTTTTAACTGCATTTTTACATTACAAATTTTAATTGTGCCTCTCAAAGGGGGGGGGGCGGCTGTGCACCCCCCCCCCTTGGATCCGCCAGTGCATGTAGTACCCAAATTTATTTTCTCATTTGGCCCACGGGAGATATTATGAATATATGAAGAGTTTGGTTGCAAAAGGGGTTAGGTCCACTTCGAACCATTCCCAGAAAAACATGTTTTTTATTCTCACTTATTGCAATATTTTTAGGAGAAACTTAATTGTCATGATGTACTACCCTATCATGTGAACATAATTTTTTTTTTCAATCTACTGAATATATTTTATAAAAAAAAAATCATCATAGTGGACCTAACCCCTTTTGCAAGCAAACTGAAATGAATCCAATCTCTTTTGATTAAAAAAGCGATTTTTCTTTGCCACTTTTATTCATGTTTTCATGTGAATTTCACATTTTCTTTGGTATCATCAGAGCGACTAAAATTTTAGAGGTTTAGAGACAGAAAACATTAAAATTTATGAAAAATTTACCTAACCCCTTTTGACAAACGAGCTCTTCAAAAGAGTTTAGTTGCAAAAGGGGTTAATTTCACTCCAGGAAAATTATTTTTTTATTCTCCCATATTGCAATATTCTTATGCGAAACTAATTTTTCATGATATCCTACCATGAGAACATAAAATTTGGTAAAATAAATCTATACCTGTCTTCATATTTTTTCAATATTCGTTTTCCCAAAGATTTGTGTGGACCTAACCCCTTTCGCAACCATACTGAAATGGTCCTAACCACTTTTGAAAAAAAAGAAGCTATTTTTCTTTGCTATTTTAGTTCACTTTTTAATGGGAATTTCAACTTTTCGTTGCTATCATATTATAGAGCTAACAAAAATCTATACATTGAGACCCCCCCCAAAAAAAATCAAATTTTATGAAAAATGGATCCAACCCATTTTGCAAGTGAGCTCATCATATATATGATATGTATTTAGTCACACACATTTTCTAAGCTCTTGTAAATTAAGAATTTATAAAAACCATTAAAGGAGAATTGAATTTATTGTAAATATTTATTCAAGTCTGATCACTGCGTCAATGGCGCTTCCAGTAAACAAAATTATTGTAATTAAAAGGGATGTCGATATTCGAATTATTTATTTTTTATCAATAAAAAGTGGTAAAATTACAGCTCCAC